>NW_013956408.1:1583-2067 GCF_001266775.1 Austrofundulus limnaeus
CCAGTTCACCCGCCCACCCGGCAAGCCGGCAAGCCTGGCTCAGCCAGGCTCAGCCAGCTTACACACCCGGCCAGCCAGCAGGCCAGCCAGTTCACACACCCACCCACCTGGCCAGTCGGCCGGCCAGCCAGTCTCAGCCGGCTCACCCACCCGGTCAGCCAGGCAGGCCAGCTCAGCCAGCTCAGCCAGCTCACCCACCCGGCCAGCCAGGCTCAGCCAGCTCAGCCAGGCTCAGCCAGCTTAAACACCCGGCCGGCCGGCCAGCCAGGCTCAGCCAGCTAATCCACCAGGCCGGCTGGCCGGTCAGCCAGGCTCAGCCAGCTCACCCACCCGGCCGACCAACCAGGCTCAGCCAGCTCACCCACCCGGCCAGCCAGTCAGGCCAGCTCAGCCAGCTCACCCACTCGGCCGGCCGGCCGGCCAGCCAGGCTCATCCAGCTCAGCCAGCTAACCCACCCAGCTGGCCGGCCGGCCAGCCAGGCTC
>NW_013956408.1:3067-3930 GCF_001266775.1 Austrofundulus limnaeus
AGCTCAGCCAGCTCACCCACCCGGCCAGCTCAGCCAGCTCACCCACCCGGCCAGCCAGGCTCAGCCAGCTCAGCCAGGCTCAGCCAGCTCACCCACCCGGCCGGCCGGCCAGCCAGACTCAGCCATCTCACCCACCCGGCCAGCCGGCCGGCCATCCAGTCACAGCCAGCTCACCCACCCATCCATCCGGCCGACCGGCCGGCTAGCCAGGCTCGGCACGCTCAGCCAGCTCACCCACCCGGCCAGCCAGGCAGGCCAGCTCAGCCAGCTCACCCACCCGGCCGGCCGGCCGGCCAGCCAGGCTCATCCAGCTCAGCCAGCTAATCCACCCGGCCGGCCAGCCTGGCTTGGCCAGCTCACCTGCCCACCCAGCTGGCCAGCCGGCCAGCCGGGCTCAGTCAGCTCACCCGCCCACCCACCTGGCCGGCCAGCCAGCCGGGCTCAGCCAGTTCACCCGCCCACCCGGCAAGCCGGCAAGCCTGGCTCAGCCAGGCTCAGCCAGCTTACACACCCGGCCAGCCAGCGGGCCAGCCAGTTCACACACCCACCCACCTGGCCAGTCGGCCGTCCAGCCAGGCTCAGCCAGCTCAGCCAGCTAACCCACCCGGCCGGCCAGCCTGGCTCGGACAGCTCGCCCACCCGGCCGGCCGGCCGGCCAGCCAGGCTCATCCAGCTCAGCCAGCTAACCCACCCGGCCGGCCAGCCTGGCTCGGACAGCTCGCCCACCCTGCCGGCCGGCCGGCCAGCCAGGCTCAGCCAGCTCACCGCCCACCCACCCGGCTGGCCGGCAAGCCTGGCTCAGCCAGACTCAGCCAGCTTACACATCCGGCCAGCCAGCGGGCCACCCAGCTCACCCACCCACC
>NW_013956409.1:0-1179 GCF_001266775.1 Austrofundulus limnaeus
GTACTAGATACTTTGTATAAAACTGTTTCCAAAATGTTTTGCTTTTTACAGAAAAATGTTTTTAAATGTTCTTTTATGTTCTTATGTTTAACCAGTCCCCTCATCCAAGGGATGTAATTAAAATGTATCAATTACGATGGAGAAATGATGCTAATTTAAATATTTTTCTATTTCATGTTTTTGTATTTTTAAATATTAGATGAATTTTTAAATTCTCATCTCTTCTAAATATTGTGCCAAAGACCTTATCAGTTAATAAATTCATTTATAAATGAACCAGGATTGTGCTACTTTGTTAGATTTTAGATATAAACAAGTTTACCCAATTTTAACTCACCAAAACAAATTCATATAAAAAAAACTAAGGAAAACTTGAAATTGTTAGAATAAAACAAAATTTTATATGACAACATTTGTTACAAAATGTGTTTTTTCAAGTAATAAAATCCTACAGCTTACATGAAGACAGACAGGATCTCCTCTGAATATGTCCTCTTAAATCATGGGGTTCCACAAGGCTCAGTTCTGAGCCCACTTCTGTTTTTCTTTTATATTATCTCACTTGTATTATCCAGTTTTTTTCAGAAATTTCCTCACATTTATGCTGATGACATCCAACTGTATCTGTCCTTTAAACCACACCAGTTGGACAGGTTGGCTGTCCTTGTCCAATGTTTGTCTCATTTCAACCTGTGCTTTAGATAAAAACCTTTTTGCTCCATTTATTAATCAAACATTTCATAGTAACACAAATATAATTGTTTCTTGTACAATTACACAAAAGTGTTGTTTTATTCCACCTAATAAAATCCTCCAGTCTGTAAATGTGTTTGACAGATGTGTTTGTGTTAAACTCAGAGCCGTGTCTCTCTGCAGTCAGAGGTTTTTGTACGACACTTTCATCAGTTTGGATCACTGTGGTTCACGTTCGGTGGAGGAACCAGACTGGATGTTGGAAGTAAGTTTTTGCCCTGATTTATTTGGAGACGAGTTCAGACCCAAAGATGCAGGCAGACTCAAGGAGATCAAAGTAAAGAAGAATTATTACATAAAAAAGTTGATGCAGTCACAACTAAACACAAACTGGAGAACGCAGGAGGGCAACCAGAGAACAAACCAAACAATGAGTGGAGGAGGAAGTGGTGAAAGAGAACCGGTTAAATAGCAGCAGGGTTGAGT
>NW_013956409.1:2179-2930 GCF_001266775.1 Austrofundulus limnaeus
GCTCCGAGGTGCTGCAGAAGGACGGCCTCTACAGCTGGAGCAGCACCCTGAGGCTCCCTGCAGACCAGTGGAGGAAGGTGGGCTCTGTGAGCTGTGAGGCCACCCAGGGCTCCCAGACTCCAGTCACAGAGACCCTGAGGAGGGACCAGTGTTCTCAGGACTGAGCTGAAGACTCAAACTCATGGACTGAGTTTCATTTGCTCCTGTTCTTACGTTTTTATCTCATTTATTCATTCATGTTTGCTTTGAAACGTTTCATCAGTTTTATCTCAGCAATAAAAATTAATTGATTAAATTTTGTCCGTTTAATCTCCTGTTAAACTGCAGTTTTAAGCAACCTTTTATTCATAATTATGTAATTGTGTTGCTTTAACATGTGTCAACACAAATTTAATTACATTTTATTCATTGTTCTCCCACCAACAAGAATCACTGTAAAACTACTTGATTCATAATATATTACTTGTATGTTTACAATCAAGACATAAAACTTATTTAATGACATCATTTAGGAACAGAATATTTCAGTAGAACTGACTGAGTGTGAATCCTGAGGACGACACATGCTTAAAATATTTTTGTTATTTAAAAATATAAAATAAAGTAAACACACACACAAAAATTAATGTACAGTGGTGAAAACTAATTTATTTAATAGTAATGCACTGTAAAACATTTAAACTTGTAGGAGACACGCAAACCTACTTTTATGCTAGAAAAATATTCTATTTTTTTAGATTTTTTAATACAT
>NW_013956410.1:0-1186 GCF_001266775.1 Austrofundulus limnaeus
CATCACTTCTGTTGGTGACTGAGTAGAAATTGGTCAAATGAGATACCTAATATTTTAATCAGGATCTCAAGTGATATAATCTGTTTTTTCCCCTCATTCAGCATAGGAAAGTAAAACTATCACTTCCACTCGAAGTCGTATCTACAGATAAGGAGACCAAAGCATTTAGCTCTCAGAGGTAAATATATATCATACTGTACTGTATATTTTTTACAACTGTAGTCCTGCTTTTGTGTATTTCACAACTGAATTATGTTTTATTTTATTTTGCAGTGATGATGAGGAAGAAAACTGCTTAGGAAAAAAACACACTGAGCAGCACAGTCCAAGTACCCATACAGCTCACAACTGTACAGAAAATCAGCAGGAAACAAACTCTTCATTGTGAAAGCAGGAATTTCTGATTGTACTCTTCATACTTTTGCCAAAAGTATCGCCACATAAATTAAGTCACTTTTTTGTTCTAGTTTTCTTTAAAAATATTGATTTGTGTTACATATTTCAAAAATATGTGTTTCTAAGCATTTGTGCTTAGAAACAAATAGTTGTCCCCATTTTATTTTTTATACTTAAGGTTACTTTTTTTATATTAAGTCCAAATTTAAATGATTCAGCTCATCTCATCATTTAACATCCTTTATACAGTATATTGGACCATAGGCTAATCTCTTAATGTTACACTTTCATTATCTAACGTTAAACCATCACGTGTTTATACATCACATCTTTTTAAATTAAGAACATTAACATGAACACTTTAAATACAGCTACTGAAAACCTACCCAGCATAAACATCTCATCCTCTCCTGACCAACTAGTATCTTCACTATAACAACAATCTTCATTTATAACAACAATCTTTTATTTAGAAAAATATTCAAATATCAAAACAAAAGGAATGTAAATGTTTTTAATCTTTACAACTTTAAATGTTTGGCAACAACAATGTTTGTGTTCATTTAAACAAGACCTGTAAAACTAGAGGTCTGTTGTGTTTTTACAAATGTGTTGAGGAACAAAACCTGTATGAAATATCTTAAAGTTATACATGTATAATACTGTAAGTAAAACTACTGTGATTTTTAATAACACTTCTGCAGTACTCATATTTTTACCAACAAACCCTGAAACCTTAAAGTTTCAGTTGTTTGTGAACTCTCTGATGTCTTCAGGACATTTCTTAATG
>NW_013956410.1:2186-2929 GCF_001266775.1 Austrofundulus limnaeus
GTTCAGAATTAAATCATTTATCTAAACAATTTAAAGGGGGCGGCGCCCTAGCGCCCCCTACTGGCCAGCCGCCACTGTTTGAAACAGAACAAAAAGAACTAAAGTAAATTCTGTGAACATTGACAACAACACTAAAACCTTCAAATATTTTGATTAGAAAAATATTCAAATATCAAAACAAAAGGAATGTAAATGTTTTTAATCTTTACTACTTTAAATGTTTGGCAACAACAATGTTTGTGTTCATTTAAACAAGACCTGTAAAACTAGAGGTCTGTTGTGTATTTTTACAAATGTGTTCAGGAACAAAATTTATTTGAAAAATCCTAATGTTATACATGTATATTACTGTAAGTAAAACTACTGTGATTTTTAATAATACTTCTTCAGTACTCATATTGTTACCAACAAACCCTGAAACCTTTAAGTTTCAGTTGTTTGTGAACTCTCATATGTCTTCAGGACATTTCTTAATGTTCACATCTGAGCTGTTCCTCCTTCTGTTTGACTTCTCATCTGTGTTCTAGGAGTCTTTGGAAACCACTGCTTTGTTTCTGGTGTGGATCTTCATGTGTCTGTTCAAGTTTGATTTAAGGCTAAATCTTTTTTCACAAACATCACAAGCAAAAGGTTTCTGTCCTGTGTGGATCTTCATGTGTCTGTTCAAGTTTGATTTAAGGCTAAATCTTTTTTCACAAACATCACAAGCAAATGGTTTCTGTCCTGTGTGGATCCTCATGTGT
>NW_013956411.1:0-586 GCF_001266775.1 Austrofundulus limnaeus
GTGTGTGTGTGTGTGTGTGTGTGTGTGTGCGTGTAAACATGGCTCTGAGTGGTGTAACAGATGGGGGATCTACTGTAGTGACTCTGTAAGGTCACACTGGTGACAATATCAGTGAGATGCGCACACACTCACACACAAAGGAAGAGACAACAGACTGAGAGGAAGCAGCGCACCAATGCACAGACTAGCTGCTAAAGTGATGGATGAGGTACAATCAGAATAAAGAAACTGGTCAATAGTGTTGTTGTGTTTAGAGCATGCTCTGCCACCGGTTGCTAACTGTTTACTGATTTAATGTCATTGTGTTTGTAAGGAGCATCTGGCACTAAAAACCTTATTTCCTGTTAAAAAAGAGAGAGCAGAAAAATCACCTTTATAAAGGTCTTAGTAGGATCATGTTTATACAGTCACAAATATTGAGACTTAAAGTATGTTTGTGATTTTTATATACAGTATGTATGACATATATCGAAACAAGGATTAAGTCTAAAGGTGGTATGAATGAACTGTCTGAAATATAATCCTAAACATTTTTGAAGTATTTTTTGTTAGTAGCAATGGAAAAACTAATTTTGAGGAAAAATAC
>NW_013956411.1:1586-2381 GCF_001266775.1 Austrofundulus limnaeus
AATTTCATGTCATTAGCACCTCTAGTAATATATTTACTGAGAAAAAATATTGACGTGTTCAATCTTATTTTACCCGCTGTATGTAGGTTAAATAACTGAGCTTCTCACACTGTCTATAAGCTTTGGATCCAGCTCAGTCAAGTGCTTTGTTTACACTGAGTGTGGACCCACATTTCATAAGCGCATTATTTGGAATACCCCTGGAGGAAACACCATCAAACTGCATCATTATATTAAATTCAGGATAAAGTTTTCATGTTTATTTTCATAGTTTGCCTTTTAAAAATGTATGTAAATAAATACAACTGAAATGTACTGTATTTTGATGCTATTATTGTGAAATAATTTAGTAAAAATGTTGATTAAACTATACTCAAGTGCAGCAAGTGTAATTTTTTTTCTGCACAGACTTGAGACAGTCACAGAGTTTAGACATGTGAATAAGGTGAAATCGTGGACCAAGATGAACAAATTATCCAAAACACATGCAGACACCAACACCTCACTCATTTCCTGTCTACAGA
Organism: Austrofundulus limnaeus; assembly: GCF_001266775.1. Lineage (NCBI taxonomy): Eukaryota > Metazoa > Chordata > Actinopteri > Cyprinodontiformes > Rivulidae > Austrofundulus > Austrofundulus limnaeus. Next base: position 2,111 of record NW_013956411.1, read on the forward strand.
CACAGTTTCCTATGGGGCTCAGGGTCACACATGTTTAGACATGGTAGTCTGGCAGTCATCGAGGAAACAGTCGACAGGAGGGGGAAAGACAGAAAGGGAAAAGACACAAAAAGCAACACAGAAAAAATAATAAAGAAATTAAGGATTGATAACAAATACAGTTAATTCAAAAAATTATAATTTATACAAGTTTAAGTAAGCATTTATTTAATTCTGTGCAGGTGTGGATGCAAAAAAAAAAAAATAAAATCTACCTTTAAAGGTCTTAGAG
>NW_013956411.1:3381-3929 GCF_001266775.1 Austrofundulus limnaeus
ACACACACACACACACACACACACACACACACACACACACACACATTCAAATATGCACACAAGCAATTGAGATCCATTTGCATTTCCTTTTTTCTTTCTATCATTTTATTTCATGTGAGATGACTGACAGGCTTGCATCAATGCAAAAAAATGAAGTGGGGTGGGAAAAAAAGACAAAATGGGTGAGACTTGAGAAAGAGACGGCAGTGCAACGAGTGAATAAGAGAGAAAAAGAGCCAAATGCACAGAGAGGAAGAGCAGGACAGAGAGAAGCAAAGAGAGATGAAGAGAGCAGGTGTTCTCTTTATCCAGCTGCCACTTTACTGATCCTCACTACAAAAAGAGAAAGACTGAAGAGAAACAAAAAGGAGGATGTGCATTACCAAACCACTCTCTTCGCCTCAATGCATTCTTATCCTCATTCTTGTTTGTAAATCTTTTTTATAGCTCCTAAAGCAAAAGGCCCACAGATGTATGGATGAAAGACGACGCACACGACTAAATACTAATGAAAAAAATGAGAAAAAAAAATAAAAATAAAAATAAAA
>NW_013956412.1:0-1928 GCF_001266775.1 Austrofundulus limnaeus
TATGCCATTTTGGAAAAAAAAAGAGAGATAAACACAGGAGAGATATGCCTTCATCCAACTTTATTTCTTCAAGCTCATTGCTGTTGATGCTGCCCTGTTCAACATTGTAGGGGTCACCTCGAGTGCAATAACCAAGAAAACTCTCTTGGACCTCAGGCCTCGGACAAGCCCTGTAAAGAGACATAAATATGTTGGGGTTAAAAGTGAATTTAGGCCACAACAGGTCATCTCAACCATAAAGGCACATTGTCTTTCTTCTTAATCAGATAAACATAATACTTTTAATTGATTAGTTTTATTTTAGCTAAGAGTTATTACGCATTTTGATAATCATGAAACTATGTTTATCAAGTTATAGGAGAAGAGGAAATCTCTTTTTTCCATCAATGTGATTCAGCTATACTGTATTATGGGTTTTTTTGTGGAAATGTACTTAACTAAACAAATCATTATGGTTTAAGTTTTGATTTGTCTGCATCATCTTGCAAATATTTTTGAGTTTGAAGTAATTCATTCTTTCAGTCATTTTTTAAAGAGTTCTCATCAGAGAATTTCTAAACAGGTAATCACGATTATGTTTTGTTCACGCAAAATATGCAGAAGCCATAATCTTTGGTAGAGACAGACTGGAGCGTCTGACTGAATTCAGGTGCTTTGTTGCTGGGGAGGTAAAAGCGCGTCCTTTGCCGATTTCTGGAGCTGATGAAGACGAACCGAGGGGCAGTCAAAGTTCGTGACTAGCAGGCTGGAGACTCCTGTGCCACAGCGCTGTTGAGACAGAATCCACAAGGCTACGATGCGCACTGGCCTCACCAGCACCAAGGTGCCTGACTTCGCTCAGACAATCCAGTCTGTCCCTACCGAACCTTGGGGGTGGCCACATTTCGCAGAGCCAAATTGGTTGACGAAGAAGCACCCCCACGCTGTGCAGCCACCTCAGGGGAGAGCGGCAGACTGGTTCCCGGAGAGGCAAACACACTTCCCCAGGCTTGGGCCCCAGAGTGGTGTGATGGGGAAGACAGCACAGGGGAAAAGGCGAGCAGAACAGACCATCATTGTTGCTTCCCCAGATGGAGGGGAAAAGGTGAAGCAGCTTGTCTCCTTGGTTGTTGATCCAGCAGTGTGGTCAACATTAGTTTGTCCTAAATGACAAATCATGTTCACACCGAAGCAACAGCGACACCAAACTCACAACACTTCACTTACCGCCATCATCTGCAGATTTGTAAGGAACAATGGGCCTCATGCAAGAACATGTTCGTATTCTTNAATCATTATGGTTTAAGTTTTGATTTGTCTGCATCATCTTGCAAATGTTTTTGAGTTTGAAGTAATTCATTCTTTCAGTCATTTTTTTTAAAGAGTTCTCATCAGAGAATTTCTAAACAGGTAATCATGATTATGTTTTGTTTACGCAAAATATGCAGAAGCCATGATCTTTGGTAGAGACAGACTGGAGCATCTGACTGAAGTCAGGTGCTTTGTTGCTGGGGAGGTAAAAGCGTGTCCTTTGCCGATTTCTGGAGCTGGTGAAGACGAACCGAGGGGCAGTCAAAGTTCGCGACAAGCAGGCTGGAGACTCCTGTGCCACAGCGCTGTTGAGACAGAATCCACAAGGCTACGGTGCGCGCTGGCCTCACCAGCACCAAGGTGCCTGACTTTGCTCAGACAATCCAGTCTGTCCCTACCGAACCTTGGGGGTGGCCACGTTTCGCACAGCCGAATTGGTTGACGAAGAAGCACCCCATGCTGTGCAGCCGCCCCAGGGGAGAGCGGCAGACTGGTTCCCGGAGAGGCAAACACACTTCCCCAGGCTTGGGCCCCAGAGTGGTGGGAGGAGGAAGACAGCACAGGGGAAACGGCTAGCAGAACAGACCATCATTGTTGCTTCCCCAGACGGAGGGGAAAAGGTGAAGCGGCTTATCTCC
>NW_013956413.1:0-407 GCF_001266775.1 Austrofundulus limnaeus
GGTCTATGTTCAGCAACAGTACATGCTCAAAGAATGAGTTCAGCTCACTACCTGAATATACTGAATGACCAGGTTATTCCAGCAATGGATTTTTTTCCCTGATGGCAAGGGCATGTTCCAAGATGACAATGCCAAGATTCATCGGGCTGGAATTGAAAAGAGTGGTTCAGGGAGCTTGAGACATCATTTTCACACGTTGATTGGCCCCACAGAGTCCATTGAGGATCTTTGGGATGTCCTGGAGAAGGCTTTGTGCAGAGGTCAGACTCAACCATCATCAATGCAAAATCTTGGTGAAAAATGTATGTAATACTGGATGTAAATAAATCTTGGTACATTGCAGAAGCGTATCCAAATGATACCTCAGTGAATGTGTGCTGTAATCAAAATAAAAGTGGTTTAAGGAA
>NW_013956413.1:1407-1989 GCF_001266775.1 Austrofundulus limnaeus
CCGCAGGGTCACTGATTTAATTATCGATTTTCACACTTTGGCTGCTGACAGCAAATGGAATGAGGTTGCACTCCAGGATGTTTTTTGGCAGGCCTTGAATGATGACATAAAAGATGAATTGGCCACTCGTGATCCTCCTTCATCCCTCAGAGAGCTTGAGGACCTGGCAACCAGGATTGATTTGAGGCTGTCGGAACGACGTAGTGAGGTGAGACACCACAAAATCCGGTCCTCTAATGCTTCTTCTTCTTTCTCGGAAACCATGCCTGCACGGAGAGCATCTCCTCCACCTTCCCCATCAATGGAGGAACCCATGCAGCTAGGACGTTTAAGACTTTCTCATGCTGAACGTCTTCGAAGGAGTCAAGAGGGTTTATGCTTCTACTGCGGAGCTTCGGGACATCAAGTTTCCAACTGTCACGTAAAGAACAAACCATCTGGTCGCAAGTCCCAGGGACTGAGGTCGGTAGCATCCTCTCAGGAACCTCGGCTACCCCAAGTCAATGCCAAACTTCAAGTTAACGGTAAAGAATTTTCAATTAAACCATTCATCGATTCAGGTGCCGATACTGAGTTTATTGA
>NW_013956413.1:2989-3927 GCF_001266775.1 Austrofundulus limnaeus
GATATATATACTTGCTTGTAATGACAATTTTCCAAGTTTTGTCATTAGTTATATTTTTACGACTCTTATTCTTTGGGTTCCTTTATTAATCGTCTTGTTCAGTTATATTTGTATTGGCTATGCTTTAACTAAAGTAGCTTCAGCTCAAGAGAAAGTAAAAGCCTTTAAAATGTACACAGCTCATCTGTCATTAGTGGTAATCTATTTTTTCCCAACAATAACCATATTAAGTGTAGGTACAAAGATGCATCAGAATGTCAGAATCATATCCCCATCTCTTGCCTCAGTTCTTCCTCCAATGTTGAACTCAAAGATTTATGTTTTACAGACACAAGAAATCAAAGTTTCAATTAGGAAAATATTAAAAAGAAGGAAATCTAGTATTATGGTGAAATAAGATATGAGCTACTATAACCAAAATGTGAGTTTATTTCATTTTTAGATGTTTTTAACCTGTATTTGTTGAATTCTGTCTTGATTGATTTAAACTGACTTACTCTTGACAATATTACTGAAATGTAACGTGAAACATAAAGCAGTTTTATTTGTTCCAGGTACACAGGTTTAGGCTTTTTACAGAAGCCTCTGATTTATTTAAATCAATTTTATCCTTATGTTATATAGTTATCAGATCTGTTTATCTGTGTATACAAATATAGGAAAGTAAATAAAGTGATATCCATTGATTAAAAAAGGCAATGTCAAAATGCTGCACTTAAACTGTGTTCAATTCATTCTTATCAAACAAATAGAAATAATTGTGGGAATATAAAGATTATTTCATGTTGCTTATGTTGAGGTATGATTGATTCCACTCAAAACTTGACAAAACACATTGTGTACAATCTCATGCAAAATGGAATTCAATCACATGATTTGCATTTATTGTCACCTGTAGAATTAGTTGCAAATGACTCTCAGTTACTACACCAATTTTT
>NW_013956414.1:0-457 GCF_001266775.1 Austrofundulus limnaeus
CACATGATCACATGAACACATGAAATAATGAACACATGATCACATGAACACATGAAGTAATGAACACATGATCACATGAACACATGAAATAATGAACACATGATCACACGAACACATGAAGTAATGAACACATGATCACATGATCACATGAACACATGATCACATGAACACATGAAATAATGAACACATGGTCACACGAACACATGAAGTAATGAACACATGATCACATGAACACATGAAATAATGAACACATGAACACATGAACACATGAAGTAATGAACACATGATCACATGAACACATGAAGTAATGAACACATGATCACATGATCACATGAACACATGATCACATGAACACATGAAATAATGAACACATGATCACATGAACACATGAAGTAATGAACACATGATCACATGATCACATGAACACATGATCACACGAACACATGAAGTAATGAAC
>NW_013956414.1:2660-3274 GCF_001266775.1 Austrofundulus limnaeus
TGTGTGTGTGTGTGTGTGTGTGTGTGTGTGTGTGTGTGTGTGTGTGTGTGTGTGGGAGGAAGTGATGGGTCGGGCTGCTCGATTCATCTCCTCTGAACACGCAGCAGAGCCCGTAATTAATACTGCTAATATATTGGCAATATATCAGCAGCGCTGAAAAGTTTAATTTCATTTGAAACGGCGGCTGTAATTGGAAACAGTCACCGTGTTGATAAAAGGCGCCAAATCGCAGGGAGCTAATTGTGCAGAAGCCCACAGAGGTTAACGGGGAGAAATTTAGAAGAAATAATGAAATAATCTGGATTATCATTAGAGTCACATTCACATGCCGAGTTCAAACGTTCAGAGGGTCGAGACGGGAAATTCAGACGTTTTATACAGCTCTTTATGGTTTTAAGCTACTGTTTATTTTATGATATTGTTGCCATTTTTTTTTATAAAAACATGAAGCTCATTCATGGGAGGGAAGACGTCTAAACTTTTCCAAATTCCTTTACCTGCAATTCACCACTACTGCTAATACAAAATTTGCCATTGTTAGCATTACTACTGCTAATGCTCATGCTACGACTGCTAATGCTCATGCTACTACTGCTAATGCTCATGCTACGACT
>NW_013956414.1:4274-4912 GCF_001266775.1 Austrofundulus limnaeus
GTGTGCTACGTCTCAGTCTATGTGTGCTACGTCTCAGTCTATGTGTGCTACGTCTCAGTCTATGTGTGCTACGTCTCAGTCTATGTGTGCTACGTCTCAGTGTAGGTGTGCTACGTCTCAGTGTAGGTGTGCTACGTCTCAGTGTAGGTGTGCTACGTCTCAGTTTAGGTGTGCTACGTCTCAGTGTAGGTGTGCTACGTCTCAGTGTAGGTGTGCTACGTCTCACTGCAGGTGTACTACGTCTCAGTCTAGGTGTGCTACGTCTCAGTGTAGGTGTGCTACGTCTCAGTGTAGGTGTGCTACGTCTCACTGCAGGTGTACTACGTCTCAGTCTAGGTGTGCTACGTCACACTGTAGGTGTACTACGTCTCAGTCTAGGTGTACTACGTCTCAGTCTAGGTGTACTACGTCTCCGTCGAGGTGTGCTGCGTCTCAGTCGAGGTGTGCTACGTCTCAGTGTAGGTGTGCTACGTCTCAGTGTAGGTGTGCTACGTCTCAGTGTAGGTGTACTACGTCTCAGTCTAGGTGTGCTGCGTCTCAGTCGAGGTGTGCTGCGTCTCAGTCGAGGTGTGCTGCGTCTCAGTCGAGGTGTGCTACGTCTCAGTGTAGGTGTGCTACGTCTCAGTGTAGGTGTGCTG
>NW_013956414.1:5912-6129 GCF_001266775.1 Austrofundulus limnaeus
TGCTACGTCTCACTGCAGGTGTACTGCGTCTCAGTCTAGGTGTGCTATGTCACACTGTAGGTGTGCTACGTCTCAGTCTAGGTGTGCTGCGTCTCAGTCTAGGTGTGCTACGTCTCAGTCTAGGTGTGCTACGTCTCAGTGTAGGTGTGCCACGTCTCAGTGTAGGTGTGCTACGTCTCAGTGTAGGTGTCAGTGTAGGTGTGCTACGTCTCAGTGT
>NW_013956415.1:0-328 GCF_001266775.1 Austrofundulus limnaeus
TTGAATTTCCTCTTCTAATTTAGCTAAAAACTGCTAATCCCACATTCATTCATATCAGGTGTGTTACAGCCCAGGAAGCTGTAAAATCCACAATTGGACATAGGTAAGGAACACCAGCTGGTGGCATCACAAAGCCTATTGCTTTTCTGCATAGCACACATCTTCAGCAGCTAACAGTAGACCAATTGAACTGTCTTATGCATTGGCCGGGAATCGTACCCGGGTCACCCGCATGGCAAACCAGAATTCTACCATTGAACCACCAATGCACCCATGTGCACATGCACATGCACGAATGCTGACGATACAATTCTGGCAATGAACGCTG
>NW_013956415.1:1328-2155 GCF_001266775.1 Austrofundulus limnaeus
CCCCGACGGGGAGTGAATGAGCCCAGTGTGTTTTGTCCCCTTCAAAAACACACAGAAAAAACAAGGTCTTAGACAAGTCTCGTCAAAGCACGGATGCCAAAAGGCCACATCATGCATTCATGTTTCCCTGCACCAACATACCACATTGAATAATTGAATTTCCTCTTCTAATTTAGCTAAAAACTGCTAATCACACATTCATTCATATCAGGTGTGTTGGACCCCAGGAAGCTGTAAAACACACAATTGGACATAGGTAAGAAAAACCAGCTGGTGGCGTCACAAAGCTATTTGCTTTTCTGCATAGCACACATCTTTAGCAGCTAACAGTAGACAAATTGAGCTGTCCTATGCATTGGCTGGGAATCGAACCCGGGTCACCCATATGGCAAACGAGAATTCTACCATTGAACCACCAATGCACCCACACGCACATGCACGTGCACGTATGCTGACGATACAATTCTGGCAATGAACACTGTGAATTCTGGAAACACAATTAATCGTTGGGGAAAGTACAGTGAAACAGGCATCAAGCAACTTTTGCTTACTAAAAGGCCTCATTCACATTACCACAAGACTTCAACACACTACTACTTAAGTTTGCAATAAGCTAGATGAGCAAGAGAAGCTTATCTTAATTCTCCTTCTGGTTTTTGGTCAGACTCTGGCTGCAACACGTAAGGCCGGATGGACAAGTTTTCTGTTGCTGACATCCTTGAAATAAATTGCAAATAAAATGTTTCTGCACCGCTATAAAAAGTGCCAAACCCCTTCTAAAACCGGAGTGGACTGATCTGGAAGCCGGAGGGGGACAGGGCTTGAGA
>NW_013956415.1:3155-3926 GCF_001266775.1 Austrofundulus limnaeus
GTTTTTGAAAGAAGTGGCATATGGAGCTTAAGGTTACCATGGTTTTTGTATCACTTCTCTATTGTGTTTGGGTTTTTTCTGGGTTGTTGTGTGATGTGCTGTGCCTTGGTGACTGTTGCTAATGCGAAGTAATTATGTCCAACTGGTGAGGTTGTTTAAGATGGCCAACAACAACATTGTGTGTATAAGAGAAGTCAAAAGGTTGTATAATACCTGTAAGTGAAGTTGTTCTTTTGAAAAATCAGTATGTACGTTGTTGTGTTGAGGCAGGCAAGATGTAAGATACGTGCTGAAAACTGTGATGCAAGAAAAGGGGAGGGACTAATCCTCTCTGACATCTCCTCGTTAGTAAAGTGGAGAGTATCCCTGCCTGTCACGCGGGAGACCGGGGTTCGATTCCCCGACGGGGAGTGAATGAGCCCAGTGTGTTTTGTCCCCTTCAAAAACACACAGGAAAAACATGTCTTAGACGTGTTGCAGCCAGAGTCTGACCAAAAACCAGAAGGAGAATTAAGATAAGCTTCTCTTGCTCATCTAGCTTATTGCAAACTTAAGTAGTAGTGTGTTGAAGTCTTGTGGTAATGTGAATGAGGCCTTTTAGTAAGCAAAAGTTGCTTGATGCCTGTTTCACTGTACTTTCCCCAACGATTAATTGTGTTTCCCAGAATTCACAGCGTTCATTGCCAGAATTGTATCGTGTGCGTGTGCATGTGCATGTGCGCATGGGTGCATTGGTGGTTCAATGGTAGAATTCTCGTTTGCCATGCGGGT
>NW_013956416.1:0-441 GCF_001266775.1 Austrofundulus limnaeus
TGTGTGTGTGTGTGTGTGTGTGTGTGTTGTGTGGGTGCATGTGTATTTAGGAGGGAGAGAGAGAGATAGAGAGAGAGACAGAGTGGGAGAGACAGAGACAAATAGACAAAAACAGATATATCTTTTAAGGTTCTGAAGGTTTTTAAGGCTAAGTTATGTTCAGCTGTGAGCCAGTGGTGTGAGCCTGAGAACAGGTGAGCACAACCGTATGCTTTTACCGTAGCCAGGGGCCAGCACTTCCAACCGGGCAGGTAGACGGAGACTTTCATTAAGCGTCTGACTGATGAACGACAAACACCGTAGCACTCCTTTGTCAGCCGAATGGGAAGAGGGCTCGTCTGAGCTCGGCCTTTCAGCAACTCCTGTTTTGTCACATGGGTAGTCCCACTTCATTATAGCCTTGGTGTATGTGGGTGTGTGTGTGTGTGTGTGTGTGTGTGT
>NW_013956416.1:1441-2925 GCF_001266775.1 Austrofundulus limnaeus
AGACACTGTATTTTGATGTCAGGTCAAATTAGGCTCATTACATGCATGTCTTCATTTTTGACAAATCCTTGAGTCTCTGATAACAATTTGTGTAATAATTTATTTATTTTTTCAAATACTATAAGGCATGAGCATTGTTCTTCTTGGGATTGTCTCAGTTCCTGAGATTTTTTATTGCTCATTGTTTCTTTGTATTAAATATATGAAAATCAACAAGCAGGGTCTTCTCTTCCTTGTTTTTTTGTTTGTTTGTTTGACAATTTATCTTTACACACTTCTCAAAGTTCTCCCTTGTGCACTTCTAAACCATTCATTCCATGAAAAACATACACAATTATTAATTGACAGTTTTCAGCAATTGCAGACTAAAAGTTTTGCAACACTCACTTCCATTTTGCACGATTTTTCACACCTTGTCATTAAAAAGAAAGACAGACCGGGAAACTTGGGAATATGTTTTATTTTTATTTTCCTTAAAGTTGTGCATCAACTTCAAATGGCAAACTGTATGGACTGCATTTTGTTTTCACAAGAAGAAATTTATTAAGAAATTAATTAAGCATTCTTCCCTTTTTTTGAAATACATTCTTCCTTTTAAAACCATTTACAGTTTAACAGCACAGGGTTCTAGCAGTCTATCAGTATTAGGGACACATCAACAATCATTCTCCCTACATGTGGCTGTACACGATATATGTATTTGCTCCAACCAGAATTAATATTTTTACATGGTGAAGTAAAAATATCTTTATTTAAATATGATTTCTTTACATGATAAAAATAGTTTCTTTAATCCTCATTTTCCAAAATGTTATATCACCTTTGTTTTACCAGAATAGTTTCTATTGGAGAACAAAGTATTAAATGATGTGAATCTATAGAATTAATGCGTCACAAACATGTGGGCGTGTGTATATTTTTTTAAGGAAAGCCTTTTTACACAACACGGCTGGAGTCATGGCCCCCCGGCCATAAGTAATGTGTTTTGTGGTAATAAAAATCATTATAAAATTTTAATTTACTTTGTACAAAACACACTTGTTTTAGAAATCACATTTGCACAAGTAAATGTGAAGCTTTGCTGATAAAGGAAATAAAAAGCCACAGAAGTACAAAAATTAAGGTGAAGACTTGACATTGTGCAAATGGAAAGAAATGTGTTCCCATAGAGAAGTTGTCATCGTGAGAATCCAGTTCATAAAGATATAAATAAAGAGTCCCATAAATAAAACAATAAATACTTTGAATAAATAGTCCTGTGTGGTTTGTGTGAATTTAGACTGTGAGATGAGCTGAGCCATTTCAAGGTTTACTCTAATTGACATTCAGTGTCTTGCAAAAGTATTCACTTTACTTGGTAACCTTTCAATTTTGTTGCCTTACAACATAAAAAATAAATAAATAAACAAAAAAAAAAGCTTTCTACAAAAAACACTTTAATGAATCCAATGGAGATTTTTTTTGAATGGGGACATATATACAGG
>NW_013956417.1:0-882 GCF_001266775.1 Austrofundulus limnaeus
ATACTGTCATATTTATACTAAAGTTTATAAACTTTAGTATAAATATGACAGTATAAACTTTAGTAAAACTATGACAGTATGAGGTTCAGTAAAGCTTCAGGTCTCCAGTGACCCTGTCGATCAGATCAGCTGGACCTGGACCGATCCCCAGGACCGTACGTGAGCCAGGAGCGATCTGAGTCCGTCCTGCGTCCTGGATGAGACTGACAGTGAGACCTGCTTGTTTAGCAGAGCCCAGCAGGTCCATCAGAACCTCCTGGTCGGGGGCCTTCAGCACCACTTTGGGCTGACCACAGTACTCCCACTGTCGGAGCAGCTCGGGGCTCCTGCGCTGGACCTGCCTGTAGGCCGCTACAGCAGCATGGGAGCACTGGGCCGCCACCTTCCCTTTGCCCATCTTCAGGTCGGTCCGGACCACCAGGACCATCTTGAAGTCGCCGCCCTCTCCCATCACGCTGGATTCTGTGGTGTCGTTCCCCACAGCCTTCATCACCTGCGGGGGGGAGGGGCCAAAGTGGGCCCGAAGGTACCACCCACAGACCAGTCCACAGCTGAGTCCTGCTACCACACCCAGGCCCAGTGGACCAGAGGACCAGTCCATGTCCCTGGATCTGAAGACGAGAAGATCAAAGGGTCACCACAGGAAGTCAGGTTTAGATCTGAGCTTCAGGATGATTCAAACTTAAACTTTAATTATCTGTAAATTTAGACAAAACAAACGGTGACGTTCAGGTGGAGGTTTCATTTAAAGCTCATGTTGTGGAGATGTGTAAAGTTAAACTTTTTAAGTCTTATTAGTGATAAAAACCTGACCTGGAAACATCAGATTAATTACTTTATATGAATACTTTAATATAAATCACCATTTATATTCTATAACAC
>NW_013956417.1:3048-3690 GCF_001266775.1 Austrofundulus limnaeus
AATAGTGCACTATTCTGTATAGTCTTGTAATTTAGTGTATTTTACCAAAGTATTTCCACTTCAGTGGAAGGAGGGACTTCAGTATGTTTCTCAGTCTGGGAACATGTTGGGATCCCCCAGAGGAACTGGTCCAAGTGTCTGCAGAAGTCTGGGTCTCTGTACCCCTGAGACCTGACCCACAGATGGACATTTTAACAGTGAGACACAACTTAATGTTTATGTCATGGTTTGTGATCATTTTGAAACCCAGAGTGCAGACAGATGATCCTGGGCTTGGAGGTTAAAAAATGCAAAAACAGATTTATTCACATAAACACCAAATAAAATGACAACATGTCAGCAAAAACATCCAGAACTCACTGGGATTGACTCAGATATGGAGCCAAGAGTAACACACAATGTGTACAACGGTAAAAAACCAAATCAAGTGGAATACAAAGACAAACTAACAAACCAGAATGACACCTGTAAAGGGACAGCAGGGATCAGGTGTGAGTGGGCGTGGCAAGAGCAGAAAGCAGGAAACAGAACCAAAATAGAGAACACAGGTGGGTAAAGCAGTCACAAATATTTACATCTAAATCACAAATATAATGCAAAAAATCTGATTTTGATAGATTACACTTTTACTATAAATTCAGC
>NW_013956417.1:4690-5091 GCF_001266775.1 Austrofundulus limnaeus
ATTTTCATCTGTGCATACACCTGAATAAACGAACATTTGTTTTGTACATCATAAATAACGAGGAACAGAGCACAGGTGAGACACCTCCCCTGACACACCTTCATTTACATATTTACATCTGTTGAACAGGTGGAAAAAACCTGCTGATGATGCAGAAATTAGGAAACTAACATGTTTTGTTTTCTGCTAAAGTGGTGAAAAAAGGATAAATTTTCTTAAAGGTAAGAAGTGTTTGTTCTAACAGGTGGATTTAATAAGATCAGCACGGAGGAGAGAGTCCAGAACCCCAGGTGAGTATTCACAGGTGAGTACTTAAACAGGTGAGTATTTACAGGTGAGTGGTTCCACAGGTGAGTATTTACAGGTGAGTGGTTCCACAGGTGAGTATTTACAGGTGAGTG
>NW_013956418.1:0-1040 GCF_001266775.1 Austrofundulus limnaeus
ACATTACATTATTCATCGTTTTAAATGCAAAACCGACTAACTTTAAAATGGTAACAGGTTAAATAGAGAAGAACACTAACCAGTTCTTAATGAAGACAGACGTGTTGTTGGACTGCAGGTCTCCAGGTTCAGGAAATAGCGACTCAACTACCGAGTCCGGGTAAGCTTGATTCCAGTTCTGGTGAACACCGAGTGGGTGGAGCTTGACGGAAAACTGCGGAAGGGGTTACGTCATAACTTGCACTAAAACTGGACTGGTGACTAGAGTGAACTGCACTCTTTTCAGTTTTAATATAACATATTTATTTGTTTATGTTCCTTTAGAAATTATAAAATATGAAAGCCTGAAAAAAATAGTTTTACACATTCTTTCTGTTGACAGAACGAGTGTGTCAGACTAGATCTGGGTCTGTGATCCTTGTCACTCTGTTATTACATCAACACTAGGTTTTCTGTTTAGAAAGAAGTCTTGCTCACAAGACAGAATCACAGAATCTGTTTTTCCTTCTTAAAGGTTTGAAACTTCTGCAGCAGTCTCCACCCTCAAACACCTCAATCCCAGCCCTGATTTATCACTGCAGATACTGAGAACAGCTTTGTGCCTAAAGCTACTTATTTGCTCACACAGATTAACTCTGTACTTATCTGACCAGATTTCCTGGAATTTTAGCAACTATTACAACCATAACTCACACCCATTTGACTTCTTGCTTCAGTTAAGTTTTTCTTTAAAGTGAGTCAGATGAGAAACATTTAACAAAAGGCTCAATGAAAACAAAACAAAAAAAACGAAGTCATTTGGAAACTATTTGGAGTCCATCATTCTTCAGTGAGAAAAAATGTTTGCAAATGAAAAATATTAAAGATGGCTGCTAATCTATAGTAGACATCACAGTAAATCCACCGGGTGTAGCCAGTTCATCAGGGCAGGTGGGGCACGCCTAAAACTAAATTTGCCTCACAATAAATTGCTTATTTACTTAGGTTGACATACACTGTTTTGTTCTGTGTGTTTACAGCTATCCATCCATCCATCCATC
>NW_013956418.1:2040-2922 GCF_001266775.1 Austrofundulus limnaeus
GTGTGTGTGTGTAGGAAACCATTTAAGTAAAACAAGAAAGACAACTTTAAACGCAGGATTTCATTTTTCTAAAAATCACTTCTTTCTACACTAGTTTTAAGTGAATAAGGATCTATTCTGTTACATTTCAGCCGCAAACAAAGTATTTTGAAATCCAGATCTCAGAGTGGAAGACTTTCAAAATGCATCAGAACTTGTGACACAAATCATAACGCAAGGGCTGCACCATCTTCAGGAATGGCGAGGACGCATTTCTCATGTTGTACAAATGCTTAACGACTTGGTAATGTGAAGAAAGAGGGTTATATCTGCAAAAACATTGTTGAGTTATGGTTATAAAAGTAAAAAAAAACACTTATCCAGATGTTCATAAACATCTACCAATAAATGTTTTAATGCACATCTATAGACACAGTTTAACCATTAAAACAAACTGGGTCACTGCGGAGGATGACATAACATTTGACACGCAGGTTGTAGATGTAGGCCACGCCCACTGCGCAGTGGTTTGCCACACAACATGCAAATTTGATTGAACTGAATCGTATGTACTGGTAACAAGGTACCAAATAAAACTTCTGTAACAGAGCACAGAGATTTTATGTTTACAGTTTATGGTTCGTGTGAGACTAAAAGCGGATGTGGTTAAACTGGATTGGCTGCAAAAGCCTGAGGTGTCAACAGTGAGACAAACTTTTCATGTGCTCAGGAAACAATGTGGGGTTTATTAAAACCACAACCCCATCATGTCAGCCTCTCTGTGAGACAAACACCATCTTCTTGTTTTTTTGGTTTGTAGGGAAATTATGTAACCTACTTAATCTCCTCTTTTTGTCTAATTCTAATTCAGTTTATTTATATAGCGCCAAGTCACAACATATG
>NW_013956419.1:0-1428 GCF_001266775.1 Austrofundulus limnaeus
TCTCTGACTGATGAAACATATTTACTGTTAAATAATAAAACTTTATTTCTCTGACTGATGAAACATGTTTACAGTTAAATAATGAAACTTTCTGTCCTCAGGTGGGAAACTACCTGCGGATGTTCAGAGGCTCTCTTTATAAAAGATACCCGTCATTATGGAGGAGGCTGGCCTCTGTGGAGGAGAGGAAGAAGATCATGGCCTCATCACACGGTCAGATTATTAATCTGAGGAGGATTCATCCTGGTGGTTCACACAGATTATTAATCCAGATTAATAATCTGAGGAGGATTAATCCTGATGGTTCAGACAGATTATTAATCCAGATTAATAATCTGAGGAGGATTCATCCTGATGGTTCAGACAGATTATTATTAATCCAGATTAATAATCTGAGGAGGATTCATCCCGATGGTTCAGACAGATTATTAATCCAGATTAATAATCTGAGGAGGATTCATCCTGATGGTTCAGACAGATTATTAATCCAGATTATTAATCTGAGGAGGATTCATCCTGGTGGTTCAGACAGATTATTATTAATCCAGATTAATAATCTGAGGAGGATTAATCCTGATGGTTCAGACAGATTATTAATCCAGATTATTAATCTGAGGAGGATTAATCCTGATGGTTCAGACAGATTATTAATCCAGATTATTAATCTGAGGAGGATTCATCCTGATGGTTCAGACAGATTATTAATCCAGATTATTAATCCTGGTGGTTCAGACAGATTATTAATCCTGATGGTTCAGACAGATTATTATTAATCCAGATTATTAATCTGAGGATGTTTCTCTCTCCTCAGCCACCAGTGTGACTCTGTTGAAGGCGTCAGAATGTGAGGAGATCTTTGAGGGGAACGATGAGAAGTACAAAGCTGTGTCCATCAGCACCGAGCCGCCGGCGTACCTCAGGTCACCTTCAGACCTTCAGACCCATGTCCTGAAGCCAGAGGCTGTTGTTCATGATGTTGTTGTTGTTGTTTTTCATGTTGTTGTTGTTGTTGTTCATGTTGTTGTTGTTGTTCATGTTGTTGTTGTTGTTTTTCATGTTGTTGTTGTTTTTCATGTTGTTGTTGTTTTTCATGTTGATGTTGTTGTTGTTGTTTTTCATGTTGTTGTTGTTGTTTTTCTTGTTGTTGTTGTTGTTTTTCATGTTGTTGTTGTTGTTGTTCATGTTGTTGTTGTTGTTCATGTTGTTGTTGTTGTTTTTCATGTTGTTGTTGTTTTTCATGTTGTTGTTGTTTTTCATGTTGATGTTGTTGTTGTTGTTTTTCATGTTGTTGTTGTTGTTTTTCTTGTTGTTGTTGTTGTTTTTCATGTTGTTGTTGTTGTTGTTGTTGTTCATGTTGTTGTTGTTGTTTTTCATGTTGTTGTTGTTTTTCATGTTGTTGTTGTTGTTTTTCTTGTTGTTGTTGTTTTT
>NW_013956419.1:2428-2920 GCF_001266775.1 Austrofundulus limnaeus
TAGACCCTGTAGACCTTGTAGACCCTGTAGACCTTGTAGACCCTGTAGACCTTGTAGACCTTGTACACCCTGTAGACCTTGCAGACCCTGTAGACCCTGCAGACCCTGTAGACCCTGCAGACCTTGTACACCCTGTAGACCTTGCAGACCCTGTAGATCCTGTAGACCCTGTAGACCTTGTACACCCTGCAGACCTTGCAGACCCTGTAGACCTTGCAGACCTTGTACACCCTGCAGACCTTGCAGACCCTGTAGACCTTGCAGACCTTGTACACCCTGTAGACCTTGTAGACCCTGTAGACCTTGTACACCCTGCAGACCTTGTACACCCTGCAGACCTTGTAGACCCTGCAGACCTTGTACACCCTGCAGACCTTGCAGACCCTGTAGACCTTGCAGACCCTGTAGACCTTGCAGACCTTGTACACCCTGTAGACCTTGTACACCCTGCAGACCTTGTAGACCCTGCAGACCTTGCAGACCCTGTAGACC
>NW_013956420.1:0-378 GCF_001266775.1 Austrofundulus limnaeus
CAGGGTTTAAAACTGTTTATTATTATTATAATCTGTGTTAACCCAGTTAACAGGGATTAAAACTGTTTATTATTATTATTATAATCTGTGTTAACCCAGTTAACAGGGTTTAAAACTGTTTATTATTATTATAATCTGTGTTAACCCAGTTAACAGGGATTAAAACTGTTTATTATTATTATAATCTGTGTTAACCCAGTTAACAGGGTTTAAAACTGTTTATTATTATTATAATCTGTGTTAACCCAGTTAACAGGGTTTAAAACTGTTTTTTATTATTATAATCTGTGTTAACCCAGTTAACAGGGTTTAAAACTGTTTATTATTATTATAATCTGTGTTAACCCAGTTAACAGGGTTTAAAACTGTTTATTATTA
>NW_013956420.1:1378-2920 GCF_001266775.1 Austrofundulus limnaeus
AGTCTAACTGTAGTTTCAGGTCCAAACTGTAGTCTAACTGTAGTTTCAAGTCCAAACTGTAGTCTAACTGTAGTTTCAGGTCCAAACTGTAGTCTAACTGTAGTTTCAGGTCCAAACTGGTGGAAATAATAGGAAAAACTACAGTTATTTGACTCTTCTGCAGGGTCTTTTAGATACTTATTTTACCATTCCCCTTCATTGACTGGAAGACTTTCCATAATAAATTCTAATTTCTCTAAATCAAGTGTCAAACTCAAGGCCCACGGGCCAAATCTGGCACTCGTTAACATTTTATCTGGCCCCAAATGTTATATTTTATATGTAAAATATTAATTACTATGTAATTAGTGCTCTGCATTTACCCCATTACACTGAAGATATACCTGAGTGGAGCAGTGGACAGCTATGTAAGAGCCCAGGGATCAGTAAGAGATTAGACGTATTGCTCAAGGACACTATGACATATTCACGGAACTGAACCTGCAACTTCCCAGTGGTCGACTGCCCACTGCTGCCAAATAGTTTCTGGGTTTTTCTTTTCAGTATTTAGTGTATTCATCTCATGACAGCTGGCCAACTTTAAAACCAAGAAAACTGAACTAGTATTTGTCAGTAATCTAAATGACTGTAGAAACAGAAAATATACTTTTATTATATATTTCTGTATTTGTTTCTTATTGTAAAGTCCAATACTTGGATGTTTATTAAGGGTTTCCCTTTTTAACTGATTTCCTGGATTGTGATCAAATGTATCTCTAAGAAATAAGAAATAAAAATATGGATGCTAATGACCTGTCTTTATAAATTTGATATATTTGTTTCCTCTGTATGTTCTAAATGCTATAAAATATAATTTGAAAAAAGGTTTTTTATAATTTTACAGGAATAATTAGTTATATAACAGTTTGCCCCCTGCTGGTACTACACCAGGTTTTGGAGCCCACAGATCTGTGGGGTCGTTGTTAGAGGATTAATGTAGAAAGAAGCCAGACGTTAGGTTGTTGTTGGAGGATTCTCAGCGTGTCTGTTTGAAACAATGACTCCTAAAACAGCCTGGCTGTAACTGCTCTTATTTAAAGCTTTTCTTCTTCTTTCGTTTTACTACAGATTGTCAAATGAAAAGTTTAAAAAGGATATTGGAAACAAATGATTTTGTTTTCCTCTATTGCTCCCAGGAACATAAGAGTCCAAACATGGTGAATATAAAGAGTCAAAACAAAAGTGTGTGTTGATCTGTTGCCAAGCTGGTTCAGCTGCTGACAAAAGACGCAACATGAGGCAGTTACATAAGAGCTGCCGTCTTTATACAACCTGACTCACCCTGTAGGTTCTGTCTGGTTCCAGTGACGCACACAGTGTTGTGGTTTTCCTGCTGTGCTTTGGCTCTATAGTTGTCACACTCCACCCTCAGAGATTGCATACCTAACGTTTGGTTTAATGTCTCTTTCCACTCCCCACAGGAAAATCATTGTGTTTAGAAAGTCATTGTGTTCACGCAAACCAGTGTTACTGCTACAGAACCTCAATTAACATTAACCTAAC
>NW_013956421.1:0-867 GCF_001266775.1 Austrofundulus limnaeus
GGACAGAGTTGGGACATAGGACAGAGTTGGACAGAGGACAGAGTTGGACAGAGGACAGAGTTGGACAGAGGACAGAGTCGGGACATAGGACAGAGTTGGACAGAAGACAGAGTTGGGACAGAGGACAGAGTTGGACAGAGGACAGAGTTGGACAGAGGACAGAGTTGGACAGAGGACAGAGTCTGGACATAGGACAGAGTTGGACAGAAGACAGAGTTGGACATAGGACAGAGTTGGACATAGGACAGAGTTGGACAGAAGACAGAGTTGGACAGAGGACAGACTCGGTCAGAGGACAGATTTGGACAGAGGACAGAGTTGGGACATAGGAGAGAGTTGGACAGAAGACAGAGTTGGACAGAGGACAGAGTTGGACAGAAGACAGAGTTGGACATAGGACAGAGTTGGACAGAAGACAGAGTTGGACAGAGGACAGAGTTGGACAGAGGACAGAGTTGGACTGAGGACAGAGTTGGACAGAGGACAGAGTTGGACGACAGAGGACAGAGTTGAGACAGAAGACAGAGTTGGACAGAAGACAGAGTTGGACAGAAGACAGAGTTGGACAGAGGACAGAGTTGGACAGAAGACAGAGTTGGACAGAAGACAGAGTTGGACAGAGGACAGAGTCGAGACAGAGGACTGAGTTGGACACACTTGGACAGAGGACAGAGTTGAGACAGAAGACAGAGTTGGACAGAAGACAGAGTTGGACAGAAGACAGAGTTGGACAGAGGACAGAGTCGAGACAGAGGACTGAGTTGGACACACTTGGACAGAAGACAGAGTTGGACAGAGGACAGAGTTGGACAGAAGACAGAGTTGGACAGAAGACAGAGTTGGACAGAAGACAGAGTTGGACAGAGG
>NW_013956421.1:1583-2030 GCF_001266775.1 Austrofundulus limnaeus
AATGTATTTTACTATACTTCACTGTACTTTTCTGTAATTTAATGTACTTTACTGTACTTTACTGTAATTTAATGTATTTTACCGTACTTTACTGTAATTTAATGTATTTTACTGTACTTTACTGTACTCAGCTGTACTTCCTGTTTTGACCTCTGGCTCCTCCTGGCTCAGGATCAGTAAAAACTCATGATGCTGGATCAAAGCTGCCGTTTCTCGTGAGTTGCATCTTTTTTTTATTGTTTGCTCTTGAGAATTGGCAGTTCCCAAAAAGCCCATCTGGTCTGTCAAACATCCATTAATAATGAACTGAAAGCTGAAATGCCAAATGCCAGGAATCTTAATGTGTGAGAGCAGCCGATGGATGAGGCAACAGTCTGATCTCCTGGGTTTGGAGGGAAACGTTGAGCCCACGCAGCCAATTATTTTCCTCCTTGTTCAGTTCTCATC
>NW_013956421.1:3030-3636 GCF_001266775.1 Austrofundulus limnaeus
ATAATTTACATTAAACTCATGATAAACTCATGATAATCTCACAATAAACTCATGATAAACTCATAATTTACATTAAACTCAAGATAAACTCATGATAATCTCACATTAAACTCATGATAAACTCATGATAAACTCATGATAATCTCACATTACACTCATGATAAACTCATAATTTACATTAAACTCAAAATAAACTCATGATAATCTCACATTAAACTCATGATAAACTCATGATAATCTCACAATAAACTCATGATAAACTCATAATTTACATTAAACTCAAGATAAACTCATGATAATCTCACATTAAACTCATGATAAACTCATGATAATCTCACAATAAACTCATGATAAACTCATAATTTACATTAAACTCAAGATAAACTCATGATAATCTCACATTAAACTCATGATAAACTCATGATAATCTCACATTAAACTCAAGATAAACTCATGATAATCTCACATTAAACTCATGATAAACTCATGATAATCTTACATTAAACTCAAGATAAACTCATGATAATCTCACATTAAACTCATGATAAACTCATGATAATCTTACATTAAACTCATGATAAACTCATGATAATCTCACATTAAACT
>NW_013956422.1:0-1077 GCF_001266775.1 Austrofundulus limnaeus
CAGGAGGTAAAAACTCTTAATTGTGTTAAAATCACAAAGCTAAAATAAATAAATAAATAAAAAACCAGCATCTAGTAGTTTTGGAAACTATTTCTGATGAATAAGTCAGTATTGTATGGACTCTAAAACTCCCCTTTAGACTGATGCAACACCAGCTCAATCCCTGTCGGTTATCTGAAATTCTTTTTTTTTATTTTGATTGTTAGAAGTTGTGATTTTCTTCCCTCTGCACACCTAAAAATCTTCTGTCTCTTATTTTGAAATCCAGCCTCCTTGGTTTGGCTCCATGTGGCAGAAAGCTGAGGTGGCAGCTGGCCTTTTATCACTGCACACAACCTGGCCCGATTACACACTAACACAATTCAGAAAAAATAAAAAATGCACAGAGAAAGTAAAACACAGCAGCACCTGTTTTCCTGTTCGTCCTCGCCACGTTCCATAGATTTTTACACAGAGAGCAGAACGNGAGCAGAACGAGGCAGAGGAAGAAAACACAGATTAAACAGCAAACACAAGGATTTCTGTGGATTCAGACTGTCAGAAACCAGAAAACACAGAAGAAAGGAACAAACTGGGCCACAAACAGATTTATGAAAGGTTTTAAAAACAAACTGACAGATTTATAAAAGCTGTAATCAAGATTCTAAAAAACCTGCTTCATACATTTTTATTCCACTTCCCTTTTTTCTGCCAAATGCTTCTTTCTGCATTAAGAGGCTCCAGCTTGAAGCAGAGTGCATTCTCCTCTTGCCCCATCTGTCACTTTCAGCCATTTTACATTTGTTCAAGGGATGAAGACATCCTCATGTCGCTTCCTTTGTCCCTTTCTGAGCCGTTACACATCTCACAAAGAGAAGGGAGCAGATCTGTAGAAGAACTGGAAACAAGATGCAGCTGTTTCCAGGTCACATGACCCAGAAATGTCTTTTAAGTGTCTCAGAGGACGATGACATCATCATCGTCAAATCTGCTTCAGCTTTTCTGAAAAAGTCTCAGAGCGAAGTTTTCCATCCATCCATCCATTTATCCATCCATCCATCCATCCATCCATCCATCCATCCATCCATCCATCCATCC
>NW_013956422.1:2077-2919 GCF_001266775.1 Austrofundulus limnaeus
CATATAAGGTTTTTAAAATATTTCTCATCTTGTGAACTTTTTCAAAGCAAATATTTTACTTTAACTCCTGCAAAATGTGAAATTTTATTTTGTAAATACAAGTTTAGTAGGTAATTTTAGCCAATTGTTTGCATTTAAAACAAACTTTTCAGTAACAAAAGTAAAACTAAATGTCATAATCTGTGGTTTACTGTTTTAAGTGTTTCTTCTGTTCATTCGTTTTGTCTCTGTGTTCAGTTTGACACTGAGTAAATGTGCATCAAATTAATTATTTCTGTGCTTTTCTTTAAAAAAAAATCAACAGGTTGGTTCCAACAATGACAGATGTTGTGTAATCTGTCAGGTCCAGAGTGTGTTGAGGATGACTCTCAGCTACTACCACCACATGTGAGGCCAACCTCTGCAGAACTGTCTGACTTTATGTTTGCTGAAGCTGATCAGCTGCGGCGGTAAACCTTAAATCTGGAGATATTTTGCTAACAGACAGACAAATGAACTCACAACATGGATCAAACGCGACCTTTTAAAAAAGAAAACTCCGACTCTTATTCTGGAAGCGCCAGCCGGACGTGACGTCGCCGGTGGTCTTTAAAACGCGGCTGTCGGAGCTCGCGGAGCTGAAGTCGCGTCGGGCCGCGGAGCCATGAGGAGGAGGGAGAAGCGGCTGCTGCAGGTCGCCGGGCTGCTGGTCGCGGCTCTCCTCTTCCTGCCCAACGTGGGTCTCTGGTCCCTGTACCGGGACCGGGTCTTCGACACGAGCCCCGGCACTGTGGACGGACCGGGCGGGAGCTCCGCGGCGCAGGTAGGAGGCGCGGAACCGGGACGCGCGTGTCGATTCACTG
>NW_013956423.1:0-502 GCF_001266775.1 Austrofundulus limnaeus
AGTCCATGGGGTCTCCCGCTTCCTTTTTCGAACACCACTGGTTGATGCTCCTTGCTGGGACCGAAACAACCTCGACAACTGCGCCTGCACATTGTCAGGTCGGGGCTGATAGAAATTGTGGCGAGGTGGAACAGACTGGAATTGGAAACTTGTAGCAGGTTGGAAATGAGAATTTGGAGTTGAAATGGTGCTGCAAGATGGAAGAGGTAGGTTGTTTGTACGTGGTGCAGAAGACATCTGTGATATAGTTGTTGGAGACACAGTAGGGACAGAAGAGATACAACTTCTCTCAGGTGCAGGGCTGGAATTTTGTGCTGGAGATGGAAACTGAACCAGCCTCTCCAGCATCAGAGTTGTGGTTCGGTGCATTTGCCGCAGTAATTCCTGCATTTCTTCAGGACTGTTAATAGAACAAATGTAAATTTAGTAAATGACACACCACATCTTGAAACTCTATCAACAATCTTCAAAATGGGCGGCACGACGGCTCAGTGGTTAGCAC
>NW_013956423.1:1297-1674 GCF_001266775.1 Austrofundulus limnaeus
GAATTGGAAATTTGTAATGATTTGTGTACTAATTTTGACCAACATGCATTTATCAACGATTTGTAAGAGAACTTTGCTTTTTGTTCTTCCTGGGTATATGTACTGTATTGAACACTGGTTCTCTAATTTCTCTAATGTATCTCTAATGTACTCTTATGAATGCTGTTATTGCGAAACCGACTGAGTGAAGACAGGGAAATCTACAAAACAGATTAAAAATGTAACATTAGATTTCAATTTAGTTCACTTTAGAGCATTTATTAAGTATAGCTGAAATGATTCCTGAAATGATTAGAGTATCTAGATTTTAAAAATTTATGGGGGCAAATTGTCAATTTACCATTTAGCTCACCATGTTCCAGTCGGGGACCCTAACT
>NW_013956423.1:5429-5869 GCF_001266775.1 Austrofundulus limnaeus
ATACATAAGGAGCATATTTATCTCTTATGATCAATCTAATGAGATGTATTTCTTAAAAAAAGAAACGATCATTACCACTCATCAATATGTTTAGCCAATTCACACAGTGGTATTGATGACTGGCAGATGATGCATTTTTCCATCACTTTTTGGATCTACACACATTGCAACAAAACAATAATAGGTTGAATGTCCATACAACATAAAGCACACATGTGAATTTCTGAAAAGGTAAAAACTAACCTCAACATATGGCGGGGGCCTCAAGGGAAGGCTTTGTTGGAGAGGGACAACATATAAGGGAGCCCTTGTACAACATGAGCGAATATAGCTCAGGCTGGATCCCTCTGGTGGTATTGGCAGCTCTTCCAATACCTTTCCCCTGCTGCCACGGGCCAGGACAAATCCACCAGCATCCCTAAGAGGGGGGAAGGCAGAGA
>NW_013956423.1:6869-7469 GCF_001266775.1 Austrofundulus limnaeus
GTTGTCACTGTGAACTACCGCTATGCGCTGCAATATCTGGCTGATACTGCAGATTTTAATCCGGATAACGAAGTGGATTTGGCTTGCATTCATTTTGTAATGCTCCCAAGACTAAACCAGCATTTAGAGCTATTTTCTGTGGCTTGGGATAGGCATTCACTGTCCACAGAACAAGGCAGATCACCACAACAATTGTGGATTAGGGGTCAATTATTAGCAAACACTTCTATACCTGACCCTTCATGTGATCAGGTTTGGATTCTTATTCGTATTGGATTTAATGTGTTGCTCCCATTAAATTTCATTATTAATGTTGTTATTTTCTTTTACAGATTGATGAGGATCTTTATGGGATTGACTGGGAAGGGCCAACCCCACTCAACAGAGAAGACACTGTAGTAGTTCCAGACACACCAGAGGATGTCAGAACACAGGTGCACATGCTCCTTCAGGAAAGAATTGATCCTCTGAGGGACAGTGATTGTTTTGGAATGGACATTTGTTTGGAGGCTTTACAGTTGGCACGTCACACACTCCCACATTTGTTTTAACTTTGTTTATGTCTTGTTATTTATTTTCCCTTTTTACTAACAACATTAC
>NW_013956424.1:0-885 GCF_001266775.1 Austrofundulus limnaeus
GGAGAAGCGTGCCAAAGTGGAGATGACTTGAATGGGAAACGAATCACAATAGTGTGTATTGCATTGGCAACGCACACTGAAAAACTGAGTAAAGCTCTAACATGCTCTTACATTTTACACATCATTCCAACTTTTACAGAAGTGTTGTAGTTTTTGCTTTAAACGTTTCTTTTATTTTCACTTGAACGAGCTTTAAAATTGGGTTTAAACCTCTGCTGTCTAATGCACTAAATCAACATCACAACAAAAAATCTTTTGTTCCTCCTCTCCAAAAACCAACTGCACAGCAGGGGACATGTTTATTTGATACATATGTACATCATCCACTTTTCATGCTGAGAACAAACATGACAAACTTACATGGAGGGATGCAGGAAAGAAAAAAAAGTGTTTCCTAATGAGACTGCAGGTCCAGTGTTGAAAAAACCAAACATTTTATCCAAGATTTCATTTTCTGCTCGAATCACAAAATGGAAAACTCATCATACGGACGACTGTCGACGTTTAGACAAGTTGTCGTCTCCCCAAATGAAGACTTCAATACGGCAGCATGCATCTGTCGCCCTGCAGATTAGACTTTCCATCTGTGTGATTTCCATCCAGGTGAAGTGCGTGATGTACGTGACGAAGCTCTCAGTCCCAACAATTCTTCCTTCACTCAGCTCAGTGGTTCGGATTGGTGACAGCTATACTTGCTTCACAAAAGGTTTTAGCGGGAGACAAAATATGTCTGCATTCCAATCGAATGGAGACAAATTCACCAGCGTGAAAACACAAACTCATCAGTGGTAAAACAAGAAATCTGAGATTGATTTTATTCCCCTCACTGTGGTAAAAGTCACGTTCTTAAATCTCTACATATTTTAATCTCGTCTTACTCTAATG
>NW_013956424.1:1885-2918 GCF_001266775.1 Austrofundulus limnaeus
AATTTTATATGCAGATGTTAAGATACTGTACTTTTTTTCAGTCTTCATTAATTAAAAAAAATGTTACAGGCAGCAAAAATGACCACACATGAATGACTTTTAATTTCTACAGATACTGAGCTAAAATGTGATAGTAGCTGAGAATCATTCATAACACTTTGAACACAGTTTTGCATGAGATTAAATTATTTTCAAGATTTGATCATTAAAACTCTAAACTCTGACATTAAAGGTAACGTTCAACGTGCAGTTCTTCAAGGAATGCTAAGCTTTTATTTGATTGTATTTTTTTTGAAGAAATCACATGACATGGACACAGAGTAAAACCAAAAAGCAATGTATCAGATGGTGGTAAAATGCGCGTTACTGTTTTGTTTTCATCCATTAACCAGTAATTTTCAGTTCATTGAGCTTTGTATTTTATATTCTCACATTTGCCTCCTGTAGTTCACAGAAATGTGTTTTACATATATATTTATATATACGTATAGTGCACACAACACATTTTTTTATTGTCGTAAGTGTACAAAATGATGACCTGTGGAGATAATTATCAACAATCAGGACTTCAGGGGTTTCATGGCTCTATATCTTGATGATTGCAATGGATACGTTATTATAAAAATGATATATTTAAAAGACCTGCATCGTTAACAAGGATCTTTACAGATCGAGGCGTTCACAGCACAACGTGGGGTCGGCTTCTTAAATGTTGAGCCACATGAAGTTATTGTAGGCTTGTTGCAAAATAACATCTTAAATCTAAAAAGATGATTTACCTGTAAACTCCATGAATAAATAATAATAATACATAATTAATAAAAGAGACAAATGGACTTGTGTGTGAAATACAAGTAGTATTAGTAAAAAGAATAGCACAAAGATTTCAGTCAGTTCTTATAGCTTACAAGTTCATTCTGAAAGAAAATCATATCCCTGAAAAAAAGTAATGAATTAAATGTTTAGTGACATAACTTTTTAATTGTGACTGGAGAATGGGGTGGGGTGTTTTTATGTATTTTTATTGTTGATT
>NW_013956425.1:0-471 GCF_001266775.1 Austrofundulus limnaeus
ACCCTGTCCTCTACAGATCCTGGTCTCACAGAGTCTCTGTGAGGAGACCACCCTGTCCTCTACAGATCCTGGTCTCACAGAATCTCTGTGTGGAGACCACCCTGTCCTCTACAGATCCTGGTCTCACAGAGTCTCTGTGAGGAGACCACCCTATCCTCTATGGATCCTGGTTTCACAGAGTCTCTGTGAGGAGACCACCCTGTCCTCTATGGATCCTGGTTTCACAGAGTCTCTGTGAGGAGACCACCCTGTCCTCTACAGATCCTGGTTTCACAGAGTCTCTGTGTGGAGACCACCCTGTCCTCTACAGATCCTGGTCTCAGAGGGTCTGCAGGACCTGGGTGCATCAGGAGCAGAATAATTCCAGCTCAGGAGACCTCATTAAATCTGTCTGCCATCATCTCTCTGCCTCCTTCCTCCGCCAGCTCCTCTTTCATCCCTCCTCCTCCTCCTCCTCCTCCTCCTCCTCCT
>NW_013956425.1:1471-2916 GCF_001266775.1 Austrofundulus limnaeus
GATGAACAGATGAATGGATGAACAGATGGATGGATGGATGAACAGATGAATGGATGACAGATGGATGGATGGACAGATGGATGGATGAATGGATGGAAGGATAGATGGCTGAACAGATGGATGGATGGACAGATGGATGGATGAATGGATGGAAGGATAGATGGATGGACAGATGGATGGATGACAGATGGATGGATGGACAGATGGATGGATGACAGATGGATGGATGGACAGATGGATGGATGAATGGATGGAAGGATAGATGGATGACAGATGGATGGATGAATGGATGGAAGGATAGATGGATGGACAGATGGATGGATGACAGATGGATGGATGGACAGATGGATGGATGAATGGATGGAAGGATAGATGGATGAACAGATGGATGGATGGATGAAGGTTATTTAAATGATAAAACATGAGGTAAAGTTCTCTTTTTTAAGAGTTTTTATTTTTATATTTCTGCTTTTATTTTGAATCACGTCAGTTTTGGTCCTCCATAAAGGACAGCACAGATCTGATTAAAGTGTGGTAGTAGCTGAGAGTCATCCACGTCACAGACTAAAGCTTCATTTGTTCTTTGATTTACTGTTTCTGGTTCCTACAGTCTTAAAAAACCATGTAACTGGTTAAAACTGTAAAAAGTCAGAGAGGATGTGACAGGAGAGGCAGAGGCGGGGCTGAGGGGAAGGGAGCGGCGGTTCTGTGGATCGGATCAGCATCATGTGCTTCACTGACGTGATTAATCTGACACACGACTTAATCTGATCACCTCACATATTAACGCCAGAATGGAATTATTCAGGCTGATTCAACCGACCCGAACCCACCCTGGAGGGTCCCGCCTCCTTTAACAAAGACCCAGGATCAGATATGGATCAGGTCCAGACATTAAGCAGCCATGAATGGTCCGGTCAAAGCCCTGACCTTAGAGGCGTCTCTGCTCCAACACCGGCCTTCTGCAGAACCTGAAGAGGTAATCAGTCAGAACCAGGTGTGTTGGAGCAAAGAAAAACCTGCAGGATGGAGACCCTGCGGGACCAGGACTGGACCTCTCTGATCTAGAACAAAGACTTTAATAAAGACGAGACGGTTTTAAAACCACGTCTAACAGACGATCTGAGCCTCCTGCTGTTCTGGGGTCAAACCGCCCCACAAGGCCCGGGGCAGCAGCAGGGTTAAACCATATTCAGTGCAGAAGTTGTCGTTTATTAGCATTCCGGCACCGGTTTAGCTGCGACCCAAAACCCTTCTCCTGTCCTCCAGCTCACAGCCGAACCCTCAGCCGTCAGCTGACTGTATCAGCTGAAGCAGGTCAGAGGAAAAAGGATTCTTTGTCTCACACTTCACTGAACCAACAACAGATCTGCCAAAAAGGTTTAACGCAAATATAAACACTCGTGATCACACACACACACACACACACACACACACACACACAC
>NW_013956426.1:0-889 GCF_001266775.1 Austrofundulus limnaeus
TGTGTGTGTGTGTGTGTGTGTGTGTGTGTGTGTGTGTGTGTGTGTGTGTGTGTCAAGGTTGGGGGTACAACTTTCACTATGTGCACTTGTAAAATCCATTACCAGCCAGTTTAACCAGTCCGTCTGATGAGATTATCAGTGAAAGCTGATGTCAGCCCTTCTTGTCCTTCTGTTGTTAAACTGCACCTCTAAAGCCTGCAGTCTGACAGAAAGTAAACCAGTGGCATGATTTGTTTGTCTACAGCTGAATACATTAATTCGTACATCATCAAAGACAACGTTAGCTAATTGTAAAGGTCTCATATGTCCCCTCATCCTGCTGTGATGTAATCAAACTACCAGAACAGCCACGGTGTTTGCAGGATCTGTGTGAGGTCTTCATCAGCACATCTGAAACTCATGAGGCTCCTCATTAATCCAGACAGAGTGTAGTCGGTCCACAGTGGGTTTGTGCCTGCACATGAGCATTTGTAGTGAGTTGTGGTTGTAGTCATCTTATGGCAGCAACACAGCTCAGAAAAGTGGGAAAGGTGGCAACAAAAGTCTGTAAAAGTAAGTTCAAAGAAGAAAAAGAGCTGGAGGAGAATTTTGTAGTAAATTTAGATGAAATCAACAGGTCAGTCAGAGGACTGAGAATAAACCAAACATTCTACTGGACGAATGTGTCAGAAATAAAGATGGATAGAGATTCTGAAATCTGTAACAATTTCTGTCTGGAGCATTTTCAGAATAATCACTGTAAAAACATCAAAAGATTTCCAGGATCTGTAGAAATCTGAAGTCAAAGGACAAAGATGGAAGTCAGAACTGGATAAGTGAGATCTCAGGGTCCTCAAACGGGTCTGTCGCGGCAAAGATAGTCAGAAACACGGCGAAAAGGGTGTTTAAA
>NW_013956427.1:0-573 GCF_001266775.1 Austrofundulus limnaeus
GTTGTAAAGAAAAGGTAAATGAGAATTGGGTCTAAAGTCAGATAAAACTGAAGAGTCAGGCTGGGGGGTTTAAGAAGAGGCCTAACAATGGTCTGGTTCAAAGCACTCAGCTCAGGTAGAACTCATTTTGTGAAGTTTTACCATAAAAACAACTGAAGGGATGTGAAATAAACTGTTTCAGCATAGAGGCAGCGCGTGGTCACACAGATGTACGTGTTCTGTGGACCGGACCACCGTATTTCCCAAAGCTGCATATGGAATAAATCGTAACTTGATTGGCTACACATCTGTGGTGTCAGAATGAAGCTCAGAGCTGATTGGCTTGTTCTACAGCCAATCACATGATGCAGTCTGTGGGCGGGTCACATTGACCTTCCTCCAGTGGTTGTAGAGAAGCCATAGAACCCAACTGGTCAAAAGAGATGTCAATCAAAACGGGACAACCTATAGAATAATTTACATGCCCTCTTCTGAAAATTTAGAATTAAATCACAATGTTTACAGTTGTATCAACAACCTGTGAAGTGGAGAAAAGCAGACATCAACCTGGAGTTGGGTCAGGGACAATTGTGT
>NW_013956427.1:1573-2915 GCF_001266775.1 Austrofundulus limnaeus
TGTAGATGTTGGTGTAGGTGCAGGTGTAGATGTAGATGTTGGTGTAGGTGTAGATGTACTGTAGGTGTAGATGTAGATGTACTGTAGGTGTAGGTGTAGATGCAGGTGTAGATGTTGGTGTAGGTGCAGGTGTAGATGTACTGTAGGTGTAGGTGCAGGTGTAGGTGTAGGTGTAGATGTAGATGCAGGTGTAGATGTACTGTAGATGTAGGTGTAGATGCAGGTGTAGATGTAGATGTTGGTGTAGGTGCAGGTGTAGATGTAGATGTACTGTAGGTGTAGATGTACTGTAGGTGTAGGTGTAGATGTAGGTGTAGATGTAGATGCAGGTGTAGGTGCAGGTGTAGATGTACTGTAGGTGTAGGTGCAGGTGTAGATGTAGATGTTGGTGTAGGTGCAGGTGTAGATGTAGATGCACTGTAGGTGTAGGTGCAGGTGTAGATGTAGGTGTAGATGTAGTGTAGGTGTAGATGCAGGTGTAGATGTAGGTGTAGGTGTAGATGTAGATGTACTGTAGGTGTAGATGTACTGTAGGTGTAGGTGCAGGTGTAGATGTAGATGTTGGTGTAGGTGTAGATGCAGGTGTAGATGTAGATGCAGGTGTAGATGTAGGTGTAGGTGTAGATGTAGATGCAGGTGTAGATGTAGGTGTAGGTGTAGATGCAGGTGTAGATGTAGGTGTAGATGTAGGTGTAGGTGTAGATGCAGGTGTAGGTGTAGATGCAAGTGTAGGTGTAGATGCAAGTGTAGGTGTAGATGCAGGTGTAGATGTAGATGCAGGTGTAGATGTAGATGCAGGTGTAGGTGTAGATGCAGGTGTAGATGCAGGTGTAGGTGTAGATGCAAGTGTAGGTGTAGATGCAGGTGTAGATGTAGGTGTAGATGTAGGTGTAGATGTAGGTGTAGGTGTTGATGCAGGTGTAGATGTAGATGTAGGTGTTGATGCAGGTGTAGGTGTAGATCTAGTTGTAGGTGTAGATCTAGGTGTAGATCTAGGTGTAGGTGTAGGTGTTGATGCAGGTGTAGGTGTTGATGCAGTTGTAGGTGTTGATGCAGGTGTAGGTGTAGATCTAGGTGTAGGTGTAGATCTAGGTGTAGGTGTAGATCTAGGTGTAGGTGTAGGTGTTGATGCAGGTGTAGGTGTTGATGCAGGTGTAGGTGTTGATCTAGTTGTAGGTGTAGATGTAGATGTAGGTGTAGGTGTAGGTGTAGATGTAGGTGTAGGTGTAGATGCAAGTGTAGGTGTAGATGCAGGTGTAGATGTAGATGCAGGTGTAGATGTAGGTGTAGGTGTAGATGCAGGTGAAGGTGTAGATGCAGGTGAAGGTGTAGATGCAGGTGA
>NW_013956428.1:0-493 GCF_001266775.1 Austrofundulus limnaeus
TGTGTGTGTGTGTGTGTGTGTGTGTGTGTGTGTGTGTGTGTTATGGATTTGGTTATGTTCTGGGTAGGAAAGATGCTTGTGTTGGTGTTCCAGTAAGGCTGAAAGCTGCACAGATTTACTCTAATAGACAGATGTATGGAGTGGACAGATCTTTCCCAAGACGGTTGTAGGAAATTGACTGTGAGTTTCATTCATCACTGGTGTTTTTTTGTGTGACAGTTCTTTCACTGTGCATTCTAGGAAGCTATGAGCTCTGCATGCTTTAAGTTCCCAAGACACTTTACTGAAAAATGCATATGAACCTGAGTGCTCTGCATAATTTGGTGTCTGAAGATACGGTATACAGAGATTTAAGTCCCGCCTACATGTAAAAATTTTACTTTAATTATTTGCTACCAAAAGGTGAGAGATGGATAATATCTCTTTGTGCATGTTTGTTTGTCTGCTGTCTTAAAGGGATCCCCGATTAGTCGTAACACTAGACTTTATTTAA
>NW_013956428.1:1493-2182 GCF_001266775.1 Austrofundulus limnaeus
ATTATAAGGTTTTTTTCTTCTTTCTGCTTCCTTTCATTTCAAGTGTGATATTTTTCTCTATAGTGTGTATAATTTTTTTATTTTTACATGAAATGAATAAATGAATTAAAATAAATTAAATAAATACCTGCCTGTTAATCAAATATTCACGCTAAATTGCAATAATTTGTCCTAATAACTATTTACTGGTATACAATGCAACAGTTTATTTTTATTAAAAATGTTTTTCTGAATAGTAAGAACCACTAACAATGAGGAGTCACTTTCACTTAATACGTTACCCTTGTTTAAAGAAAATATGAGAAGAAAAGTGCTCCAATATTTAATAAAAGCCACACCGGCATTAAACAAAACATACATAGTACAATAACAACATCCCAAACCTCAGCTTCTCTCACTATAAAGGCACCTTGAAGAAGAGGGCTGGTCCCCGGGGCTTACTGAGTATCTGATCTATTATGCAAAAAATCATTAGGCTAAATTAAAAAGCTGTTTGAGGGTAACCAGATCCTTTAATGAGGTCAGCGAACAGAGAGGCAACATTAAAACACAAGCCCAGAACAGAAACACAAGACAAGAAGAGATGGAGGCCATTGATTATCAATCATCCAGGTCATTATCTTACAGAGTCTTTCTCTCTCTCTCAAACACACACACACTTACACACACACACACACACACACACACAC
>NW_013956428.1:3182-3914 GCF_001266775.1 Austrofundulus limnaeus
GGTGAAGATTTCATGTCATTAGCACCTCTAGTAATATATTTACTGAGAAAAATGGTGACGTGTTCAATACTTATTTACTGTATAAAGTAAATAAGTGAGCTCCTGAGCTTATTTGCTGTATTTAGGTGTTTCATGTATAAAAGAAAAGTCATGTAACACCACAGCTGTGTGTGGGGGAGCAGGTAGGATCGAAAGCCCCACATTCTGATGACTTTGGTTCCAAAAATGCACCATGGTGACTTCCATTAATTGAGTCCTGCTGGCTTTCAGTTCCCATGGGATAAGGTGGGAATATCTGGTCTATCAAAAACAATGGTTCATTTTATTTGGTTTCATCCAGGATTCAATGTAAAATGTTTCAAGTATTAATTTTTTTTATTTTCCATGTCTTTCTTTTGCAGTAATTAATTTACCATATTCATTCATGTATAATACAATCATCATTTTGTGAGCTTAAAAATCAAATATCTAATCATCAATAAGCCATGTATAATACAACCTCCCCAAACACACACACCACTTTATGGATGATTTTCAGGGTTAAATTTCCAGTATTATACATGAATAAATACAGTATTTTTTGCACCTAACAACGGCTATAGCTTTTCAGCATCAGTATGATGGGTGATAATGTCCTTGATTTGATGTGTTTTCAGTGTTGTATAAAGTACCACACAGTGATACTTGAGTAAAAGTGCAAGTATCTTACCAGAAAATTACTTTGGTAAAAGT
>NW_013956429.1:0-1099 GCF_001266775.1 Austrofundulus limnaeus
GCATTGTGTCCCTCCTCTGAGGTGACATGTTTTTTTTCTCTATAGCATCTGTGTTTAAATTCTCATAATGTTTTATTCTGCATGCAGACACGATTCATCTCTTTACATCAGCGCTGTTGTTGTGGGACTCCCAGTGGAAGCAGCAGAATTCCCAACAGCTATAATCTAAGCTTTGAAAAGAAAAATAAATGGGGCATAAAACTCATATCTATACAAAACTTTGTTTTAATTTATTTTTGGTGTGCTAACAGACAAAATAACACATCTGAGTACCATTCATCATCATGCAGGTAACCCTGTCACCTCATCCTGTCAGCCTCCTCTGATCATCACTCTCCACACAAAACATCTCCACTCATCTCTGCTTTGACACTAATTGCACTCAGTGGAGATCAAACTGCCTCCTTTTGTTTCTCTCACTCACTAAAAATCTCTCCGACACCTGCCAGTCGAAGAAAGAGGCTTCAAACCTCACGCCTCAAGTGATAAAAGCCAGATTTAATATTTAAACCTGCGCCTTACCACCACCCATCACCCTCCTCCCAACGCCACAAACACTCTTCATGACGTGTTGTTTCACAGCATAAAACCTCAGAGGCTGCACATGTTTGAAGTAACGTGATTCCAAAAAGATGAAACCAAACTTTCCTTTTCCTTCTGCATCAGTCGACAGCAGGAGATTTATTTACTCCTTTTCTCCTCCTGCTGCTTTGACACTTAAACAGATGTGGTGGAAAATGATAATCTGGGCTTTAAGAACAAATGCTGTGATTTGATGGCTTAGAAGTGTTGAACTGTAGGAGAATCCTGCTGCTGATTAATGAGATTATTCATTCAAATGGTTTGTTTTTAATCAGGAGACTCTGATGAAGACAGCAGCACACTTCATGTCCCCCAGTGTCTCAGTGCCTCAAACTGACATTACTGAAATGTTACGAGTCAACTGTTTTTTTTTGCATTATTTTCATTCATATTCAAACACACACCGAAAAAAAAATGGAGATTAAGGTTTTTATTTCAAACAATGATTTTACAAAACTACAGTTTCACTGAACTCTTTTGTTTAGAAAAAAAAACTGTTACTGAAATGACTTGAAAC
>NW_013956429.1:2099-2913 GCF_001266775.1 Austrofundulus limnaeus
GTAATGTATCTGGTACTTACAGGGTAATGTATCTGGTACTTACAGGGTAATGTATCTGGTACTTACAGGGTAATGTATCTGGTACTTACAGGGTAATGTGTCTGGTACTTACAGGGTAATGTATCTGGTACTTACAGAGTAATATATCTGGTACTTACAGGGTAATGTATCAGGTACTTACAGGGTAATGTGTCTGGTACTTACAGGGTAATATATCTGGTACTTACAGAGTAATATATCTGGTACTTACAGGGTAATATATCTGGTACTTACATGGTAATGTGTCTGGTACTTACATGGTAATATATCTGGTACTTAAAGGGTAATGTATCTGGTACTTACAGGGTAATGTGTCTGGTACTTACATGGTAATGTGTCTGGTACTTACATGGTAATGTATCTGGTACTTACAGGGTAATGTATCTGGTACTTACAGGGTAATATATCTGGTACTTACATGGTAATGTGTCTGGTACTTACGTGGTAATGTGTCTGGTACTTACAAGGTAATGTATCTGGTACTTACATGGTAATGTGTCTGGTACTTACAGGGTAATGTGTCTGGTACTTACAGGGTAATGTATCAGGTACTTACAAGGTAATGTATCTGGTACTTACAGGGTAATGTATCAGGTACTTACAGGGTAATGCATCAGGTACTTACAGGGTAATGTATCAGGTACTTACAGGGTAATGTATCTGGTACTTACAGGGTAATATATCTGATACTTACAGGGTAATGCATCAGGTACTTACAGGGTAATGTATCAGGTACTTACAGGGTAATGTATCTGGTACTTACAGGGTAATATAT
>NW_013956430.1:0-1552 GCF_001266775.1 Austrofundulus limnaeus
ATATATATATTTGCACAAAAATACCTTGATTAAACTGAAATTACTGATCACGTTAGAATCTGTGGAAGTAATGTCGGAAAAGGACTCATTAAACATCAAGCTATTAAAAATGTAATTAAAACTGTAATGAAATATTCAGTCTGATGTGTTGTATCTCCACAACCAGCAGCCCTTCATCTGAGAGGCTGATTGTGTTCAGAACGAGCAGCGGGAGTGAAAACAAGGCAGAAAATGATCTGCCATCCTGTGTAATGACCCGCCTTCCTACGCCTGTGTAATTTTATGCAGCCTTTGCAGGGCCCACTCTGTGGTTGTGTAACGTATGGTGCTCTACACGGAGGGTCATGTAAGCTGTTAATGAGAGGCTTTGAAAAGTAATAAAGTCTTCAAACCATCTGTGAAAGGACCACCCGTCAGCCCCGAGTTCTCCTCAGTATGGACTGCTAAAGAAACTGAACCCAGGAAACCTGGTTCTTGTTTAAAACACCTTAGAATCAGTCAAATAGGGTTCTTAACAAACAGCATTACTCATCGAAACCTAAAGACAAGGCAGAAGAGTATTGGAAGGATAGCTGCTTTAATTGTTTTCAATGACTAAATGTAGAGTGCATTATTTTATGATCTAGTAAATATTGGATTGAAAATTTCATTGATAATGAAGTTCAATGTGGCCCATCTTTTCCCTTGTTAAGAACACGAGAGGGCGATGAAGTTACAGTGAGATTATAGGACACTTAAAAAATGCTTACAAAATTTAAAAAATAATGATTTTTAAGCTTTGTCAAAAAACAATCATGTTTATCAATTCAAAAGAATGAAATAAAAACTCAGACAAATATAACTGTGAGGTTGATTTTTACCCAAAAGACAAAACAAGTGTTAAATTCTAAACATCAAGCAGCTTGGAGACAGACCTTAGACATTGTCTTTGTCAGTTCCTGAGACACTCTGTCCTCGGCTGAGACACTCTGTCCTCGGCTGAGACACTCTGTCCTCAGCTGAGACACTCTGTCCTCAGCTGAAACACTCTGTCCTCGGCTGAGACACTCTGAGACACTCTGTCCTCGGCTGAGACACTCTGTCCTCGGCTGAGACACTCTGTCCTCAGCTGAGACACTCTGTCCTCGGCTGAGACACTCTGTCCTCGGCTGAGACACTCTGTCCTCAGCTGAGACACTCTGACCTCGGTTGAGACACTCTGTCCTCAGCTGAGACACTCTGTCCTCAGCTGAGACACTCTGCCCTCAGCTGAGGCACTCTGCCCTCAGCTGAGACACTCTGTCCTCGGCTGAGACACTCTGTCCTCGGCTGAGACACTCTGAGACACTCTGTCCTCAGCTGAGACACTCTGTCCTCAACTGAGACACTCTGTCCTCGGCTGAGACACTCTGCCCTCAGCTGAGACACTCTGCGCTCAGCTGAGACACTCTGTCCTCGGTTGAGACACTCTGTCCTCGGTTGAGACATTCTGTCCTCGGCTGAGTCACTCTGTCCTCAGCTGAGACACTCTGTCCTCAGCTGAGACACTCTGACCTCAGCTGAGACACTCTGT
>NW_013956430.1:2552-2913 GCF_001266775.1 Austrofundulus limnaeus
GTCCTCGGCTGAGACACTCTGTCCTCGGCTGAGACACTCTGTCCTCGGCTGAGACACTCTGTCCTCTGCTGAGACATTCTGTCCTCAGACACTCTGCCCTCGGCTGAGACACTCTGTCCTCGGCTGAGACACTCTGTCCTCGGCTGAGACACTCTGTCCTCTGCTGAGACATTCTGTCCTCAGACACTCTGCCCTCAGCTGAGACACTCTGTCCTCAGACACTCTGTCCTCGGCTGAGACACTCTGTCCTCAGGTGAGACACTCTGTCTTCAGCTGAGACACTCTGTCTTCAGCTGAGACACTCTGCCCTCAGCTGAGACACTCTGTCCTCAGCTGAGACACTCTGTCCTCAGCTGAGACA
>NW_013956431.1:0-1069 GCF_001266775.1 Austrofundulus limnaeus
GCCTCTTTCAGCTCCACGTCCAGGCTCTGAAACAGCCGAGGCTCTGAAACAGCCGAGGCTCTGAAACAGCCGAGGCTCTGAAACAGCCGAGGCTCTGAAACAGCCGAGACTCCGAAACAGCCGAGGCTCTGAAACAGCCGAGGCTCTGAAACAGCCGAGACTCCGAAACAGTCGAGGCTCTGAAACAGCCGAGGCTCTGGAACAGCCGAGACTCCGAAACAGCCGAGGCTGTGTTCGTCACGATCACCAGGAATTAGTCACCTCCTCAGCTGTCATCCCATAAATACCCAGTTTGATCACGGTTATAAATATAAATACAGGCTGACCACTCCTCGTGTCAGGATCTGTTGTTAAAGTGACGGTTCCTGTCAATAGGTCTGTGTGAGCAGTCAGTATCTTACCTGCAGCTCCTCACGGTGGTTCTCCGCTCCATCCAGTGTGTGCTGTTGCTGCTGTTAGACATTATCCTCAACTACAGACCAAATAATTAAACTAAATAGTGTCACTGCAATGTTTTAACATTAAAAAAAATGAAATGAGTCTGATGTTGGCTTCTCTGTAAGCTCAGGATAAAACTAATTTGTTTTTTCTGTGATTAAAATGTGCAAATAAACTTTAAACCTTCGAACATTTGCATAAATCATCAGCAGGAACCAAATCTTTAACTGTACAAATGTTTTTTTTTTGCTTACACTGTTTTGTTTTTTAAATGGTGAAAATTCATTTCAATGTTTCTTGATTTTAAGCAGTTTTCCAAACTTAGTTGTCTCTGTCTGCTGCAGGTAGGATACTGACTACTCACAGCAACTCTTAGCATTAAAAAGTAGTTTTTTCAGCTTAGTGTTAATATTTTGCACGGTTCTAATGCCGTCCTCTGGAACTATGTGGTGTTTTAAAAATGAAGGTGGGAAAGTGCTGAGGTACAAAAAAAGGCAGAGCTTTTAACTGCGACGCTGCTCCGTTAGCACTTCCTTCATGTGTGTCGGATCACATTAGGCCAGAGTTTGTTGCTGAACTCACCTCGGGCAACTTCCTGTGTGTGTGTGTGTGTGTGTGTGTGTGTGTGTGT
>NW_013956431.1:2069-2479 GCF_001266775.1 Austrofundulus limnaeus
ACTTGATGAAATGTGGTGAAATGTGGTGAAACATGATGAAATGTGGTGAAACTTGATGAAATGTGGTGAAATGTGGTGAAACATGATGAAATGTGGTGAAACGTGATGAAATGTGGTGAAATGTGGTGAAACATGATGAAATGTGGTGAAACGTGATGAAATGTGGTGAAATTTGATGAAATGTGGTGAAATGTGGTGAAACTTGATGAAATGTGCTGAAACGTGATGAAATGTGGTGAAATGTGGTGAAACATGATGAAATGTGGTGAAACGTGATGAAATGTGGTGAAACTTGATGAAATGTGGTGAAATGTGGTGAAATGTGGTGAAATGTGATGAAATGTGGTGAAATGTGGTGAAATGTGATGAAATGTGGTGAAACTTGATGAAATGTGGTGAAATGTGGTGAA
>NW_013956431.1:3479-3912 GCF_001266775.1 Austrofundulus limnaeus
GAGCAAATCCTTCCCACTAAATTGGTCATGTGACCAGGACTCCGGGGGATTAATCGTCAAATTAATTTTTATCGGCTAATTACCACAATTAACTGTGATTAATTTTTTTGCCAATATTGCCCAACCCTATCTCTTACTCAGGAAGGGGGCGGAGTCAGCTGTGATGCATTAGAAGCACCTAGGAAAAGCCAAACTTCCTGTCGTTTGCTAATCACCAATTCGCTAAACAAGAATCTTAGCTTTGCTAACGCTAAATCACTAAACAACTAAACCACTAAACAACTAAACCACTAAACAAGTAAACAACTACACAACTAAACAACTAAACCACTAAACAACTAAACCACTAAACAACTAAACCACTAAACAATTAAACCACTAAACAACTAAACCACTAAACAACTAAACCACTAAACAATTAAACCACTAAACA
>NW_013956432.1:0-820 GCF_001266775.1 Austrofundulus limnaeus
CCAACCAACCAACCAACCAACCAACCAACCAAATTTATTGTCACATCACAAGTACAGGTGAGTGAAAGACTTGGGTGCAAATTCCCACTTGTATGCAGATCACAATAAATAAAAACACAATAAAATTTTTACACAGTACCAATTTAGTGGGAAGTCTGGTTTATATATCAACATGCTGTGTGTTTTAGCTTGAGAGGGCAGGACCTGTTCTTGCCACGCTAACACAGCCCGTAGCGTCCAGACAGAGAGAAATATCAAAGGCAACACTGAAAACACAGCAGTGTTACAGTTTAACTGTTGATGACTTCCTGTGGCTCGTTTACATCCTAACCAGTCAACCTGGCAAAGTGTCACATCCGGAGGTGAACATGGGTCAATCCTGCTGGAAGACATCCAACAAAACAACAAGTGGCCACTTTCTGTTTACACAAACTAACAGTGGTTCACAGACACATTTCACACATACAGGCTCACATTCACATTCATAGTCAAATGTAAGATGAAGCCTGGAAGAACTTGAGCGAACAACACGTAATGTCATGATTGTGCTTTATTCAGATCCAAAGGACACTTCCTGTTTAGAGTTTAACTCGGAAGGTGAAAGTAACACCAGACTCTGATGAAATAACAGCTTCACGCAGCAGTGGCTAACTGTATGAAATTTGAATCAACTGGGTCACAAAGATGTGGTGCAGAGATGCAAGTATCGATTGACTGAAAATGTGACTCTACAAAAAAATCCTAAAACATGACTGTTTTGTTGTTAAATAGAACAAACTTTTTAAAAGGTGAATACCTTTTTAAAATGTGTGTTCTAATT
>NW_013956432.1:1820-2910 GCF_001266775.1 Austrofundulus limnaeus
GTTTATTCCCCCTCGAGGTGACCCTTACATTCCAAACAGGCGTTTTTTTCAGCATTCCACAATTTTCCCAGTCTCTTGTTTCTCCTGTCACAGCTTTTTTGTAACGTGTTGCGGGCATCAAATGCAAAATGATTGAATATTTGCAAAACAGCAATAAAGTTTATCCATTTGAACAATAAATAACAATTGTCTTTAGAGTGTATTCAATTGAAAATAGGTTGAAAAGATTTTGCAAATCATGTATGTTTTTATTTTATCAATGTTTTACACAAGGTCCCAGTTTCATTGGAGCTGGGGTTGTAAAAACATTGTTTTTTTAGAGAGTAAACTTTAACATGCTCAGATTTGAAAAGAACAAAACAGGAGGGTTAAAGTCTGGCAGCATTTAGTGTTGTGTTGGAACCGGTAAACAAATAAGTTTTGAGTTTGTGGAAGAACTCAATGTCTCTATGATGATTAGGATATTGTCTTTCCTTCACTCTTCCTGTTTGAGTATTCAAAATCTCTGTCGGCCTTTTAAACAAACAAACTGACCCTCTGAGTCTCCTAACCCAACTTTTCTGTGTAGACATGTTTTTTTTCTGAATCATGACCTCGTTTTGCAAAATTGGTCCCGAGACGACTTCACAGCAAAAAGCACAAGATGTTTGTATATTTGTGGGGGAAGTGATATCTACGGTAGTTTAAGTCACAGAGGGGAAGACAAAAGCAGAACATAACAAAGGAAAATAGCTGCTGCTCTTATTGAGCCATTAGTTCCATCACAGCTACTTTAGAAGCAGAGAGAACATGACCGCTGGCTGTGTAATCCTTTTCTGCTATTGTGAGGATGAGTAACAAGCATGTGCAGCAGCAGGAGGAAGAACTGCAACACAGCCTGGAAACAGGAAATACAACTAATAGAAAATTAATGTAGCAGAAAGAGAGAAGATATAACCTCTCATAAGTGGTCACTAAAAGACACATGCACATTAGACATTGCAATTTAAAGTACAAGAACCTGAAACAACTTATGTCTTTATTCAAATGAAAGAACATGATCCAGGTCCATGTGCAAAAGTAGACTAAATCTTATTTTTTAGTTTTATTA
>NW_013956433.1:0-397 GCF_001266775.1 Austrofundulus limnaeus
CTGTTACAGAGTCTGAGGACAACTGTTCCAGAGTCTGAGGACAGATGATCCAGAGTCTGAGGACAGATGATCCAGAGTCTGAGGACAGATGATCCAGAGTCTGAGGACAACACATCCAGAGTCTGAGGACAGATGATCCAGAGTCTGAGGACAACTATTCCAGAGTCTGAGGACAGATGATCCAGAGTCTGAGGACAACAGTTCCAGAGTCTGAGGAGAGATGATCCAGAGTCTGAGGACAACTGTTCCAGAATCTGAGGACAGATGATCCAGAGTCTGAGGACAGCTCTTCCAGAGTCTGAGGACAACTGTTGCAGAGTCTGAGGACAGATGATCCAGAGTCTGAGGACAACTGTTCCAGAGTCTGAGGACAGATGATCCAGAGTCTGAGGACAGC
>NW_013956433.1:1397-2641 GCF_001266775.1 Austrofundulus limnaeus
CTGTTACAGAGTCTGAGGACAACTGTTCCAGAGTCTGAGGACAGATGATCCAGAGTCTGAGGACAGATGATCCAGAGTCTGAGGACAGATGATCCAGAGTCTGAGGACAACACATCCAGAGTCTGAGGACAGATGATCCAGAGTCTGAGGACAACTATTCCAGAGTCTGAGGACAGATGATCCAGAGTCTGAGGACAACAGTTCCAGAGTCTGAGGAGAGATGATCCAGAGTCTGAGGACAACTGTTCCAGAATCTGAGGACAGATGATCCAGAGTCTGAGGACAGCTCTTCCAGAGTCTGAGGACAACTGTTGCAGAGTCTGAGGACAGATGATCCAGAGTCTGAGGACAACTCATCCAGAGTCTGAGGACAGATGATCCAGAGTCTGAGGACAGATGATCCAGAGTCTGAGGACAGATGATCCAGAGTCTGAGGACAGATGATCCTGAGTCTGAGGACAACACATCCAGAGTCTGAGGACAGATGATCCAGAGTCTGAGGACAACTATTCCAGAGTCTGAGGACAACCCATCCAAAGTCTGAGGACAACCCATCCAAAGTCTGAGGACAGATGATCCAGTGTCTGAGGACAACCCATCCAGAGTCTGAGGACAGATGATCCAGAGTCAGAGGACAACCCATCCAGAGTCTGAGGACAGATGATCCAGAGTCTGAGGACAGCCCATCTAGAGTCTGAAGACAACCCATCCAGAGTCTGAGGACAACCAATCCAGAGTCTGGGGACAACCCATCCAGAGTCTGAGGACAACTCATCCAGAGTCTGAGGACAACCCATCCAGAATCTGAGGACAACCCATCCAGAGTCTGAGAACAGATGATCCAGAGTCTGAGGACAACCCATCCAGAGTTTGAGGATAACTGTTCCAGATTCTGAGGACAACCCATCCAGAGTCTGAGGACAACCCATCCAGAGGCTGAGGACAGATGATCTATAGTCTGAGGACAACCCATCCAGAGTCTGAAGACAACTGTTCCAGAGTCTGAGGACAGATGATCCAGAGTCCGAGGACAGATGATCCAGAGTCTGAGGACAACCCATCCAGATTCTGAAGACAACTGTTCCAGAGTCTGAGGACAGATGATCCAGAGTCTGAAGACATCTGTTCCAGAGTCTGAGAATTGATGATCCAGAGTCTGAGGACAACTGTTCCAGAGTCTGAGGACAGATGATCCAGAGTCTGAAGACAGCTCTTCCAGAGTCTGAGGACAGCTCTTCCAGAGT
>NW_013956433.1:3641-3910 GCF_001266775.1 Austrofundulus limnaeus
CTGGATCTGGATCAGATTCACACAGGATCTGGATCAGATTCCCTGTCCCTGTCCATGTCTCTGTCCATGTCCATGTCCATGTCTCTGTTCCTGTCCATGTCTCTGTTCCTGTCCATGTCTCTGTCCATGTCCATGTCCATGTCTCTGTCCCTGTCTCTGTCCCTGTCCCTGCCCCTGTCCATGTCCCTGTCCATGTCTCTGTCCCTGTCCATGTCCCTGTCCATGTCTCTGTCCCTGTCCATGTCCCTGTCCATGTCTCTGTCCCTGTC
>NW_013956434.1:0-1266 GCF_001266775.1 Austrofundulus limnaeus
GAAGTAGGCTACCCCTATAAAACATGGGACAGATTGAAATAAATGAAGAAATCTCGGTAGCACCACCATTTTAATGGCATTGATCCTACCAACCATGGATAGTGGGAGAGTCCTCCAGAAATCAATATTCTGTTTAAGTTGTAGAATTTTACTCTGCCAGTTCAGTCGTAAAAGATCTTCTGGTTTTTTGGTTACCATCACGCCCAAATATGTGAAGGAATCATAAGCCATCTTGAATGGTGTGGACCTCAAGAATGTCGGGTCAGTCTCTGTAGTAAGCGGCATTACTTCACTTTTGTCCCAATTAATAGAAAAACCCGAAAAGCTGCCGAAATTGTTGATCATCGACAAAAGAGAAGACAACGATTTCTGTGGGTTGGAGATGTATAAAAGTATATCGTCAGCATACAGCGAAATATGATGCTTACGATTAAACATCTCGATAGGTGATATTAGAGGGTTTTGCCTAATGCTGGCCGCCAGAGGTTCAATAATGACTGAAAAAAGAAATGGGGAGAGGGGACAGCCCTGACGTGTACCACGATGGATAGTAAAAGGGCATGAAATATTCTGATTAGTAATCACAGAAGTAGTTGGATTTGAATAAATTATTTCGATCCATTTTGTAAACAAAGGTCCAAAACCAAATTTTTGGAGTACATACATCATATAAGGCCATTCTATTTGATCAAATGCACGTTGTGCATCTAGAGAAATAACAATGGATTCATCTGAATGGTTTGAGTATAATATATTGAAAAGGCGACGCAGATTAAAAAACATATGCCTACCTGGCATAAAGCCAGTCTGATCCGGGTGGATGATTAAACCTATGTATTTCTTGAGTCTGTTGGCTAGAATTTTCCCAAGGATTTTCGTTTCTATAGGTAACAATGAAATTGGGCGATAGGATGAAACAACCTCTGGATCTCGGCCAGGTTTAGGAATGAGTGAAATATTGGCTCTGTTTAAAGTGGGAGGCAGTCTTGACACTTGCTTAGAGTGTTTTAACATACGCAAAAGTAGAGGCGATAATTCGGGACTAAATGTTTTGAAGAACTCAACACTAAAGCCGTCAGGACCAGGCGCTTTGTTGTTGGAAAGGGTCAAGATGACAGATTCGATTTCCTGTAAAGTTATACTGGCTTCCAGTGCATCAATCGAATCTGACGGGAGTTTTGGCAAATTCAAATTTTTAAAAAATCTATCCATATTTGCAAAGTCTAGTTCTCCCTTTGACTGATAAACGCTAGCATAGAAGTCTGC
>NW_013956434.1:2266-2758 GCF_001266775.1 Austrofundulus limnaeus
AAAAAATGTGTGCTCTGTTTGCTCTAAAAAACATAAAACGAGTTAAAATGGGGAACAATTTCAGAACAACTTAAGTTCTTCTCTCAAATGTGTACTTTATTGGTTCTACAGAACACAAAATTGGTTTTCACGTTGAAAAAGTTATTTTTTTTTCAAAGATCCTACAAATACTAGCTAACACTTTCTAGAAAGTAAAAGTTATCAAAGATTTTTAGGTTTTTTTTCAGACGAGTTCATCAGTTCAAATCTCAAAAGTGTGCTCCGTTTGCTCTAAAAAACATAAAACGAGTT
Organism: Austrofundulus limnaeus; assembly: GCF_001266775.1. Lineage (NCBI taxonomy): Eukaryota > Metazoa > Chordata > Actinopteri > Cyprinodontiformes > Rivulidae > Austrofundulus > Austrofundulus limnaeus. The sequence continues at coordinate 2,558 of NW_013956434.1, forward strand.
AACATGGGGAACAATTACAGAACAACTTAAGTTCTTCTCTCAAATAAGTACTTTATTGGTTCTACAGAACACAAAATTGGTTTTCACGTTGAAAAAGTTTTCTTTTTTCAAAAATCCTGCAAATACTAACAAACACCTTCTAGAAATTAAAAGTTATCAAAGACTTATAGGGTTATTTCAGATCAGTTCAAATCTCAAAAG
>NW_013956435.1:0-1125 GCF_001266775.1 Austrofundulus limnaeus
GTCCTGCCGTTTTGGACACAGCCAAAGTAACGTTAGCTGTAATGTAAAGTTAGCTATAAAGTAACGTTAGCTGTAATGTAACACAGTTAGCTATAAAGTAACGTTAGCTGTAATGTAAAGTTAGCTATAAAGTAACGTTAGCTGTAATGTAACACAGTTAGCTATAAAGTAACGTTAGCTGTAATGTAAAGTTAGCTATAAAGTAACGTTAGCTGTAATGTAACACAGTTAGCTATAAAGTAACGTTAGCTGTAATGTAACACAGTTAGCTGTAAAGTAACGTTAGCTGTAATGTAACACAGTTAACTGTAAAGTAACTTTAGCTGTAATGTACCACAGTTAGCGGTGTAAGCGAGGAAAGGGTAAAGTACAGCGAGCAGACAAGCTCAGCGGTTCTCCTTCTCCTGCTCCTTTGTGAGCCCAAGGGCGACTCGTCTGACATGAGCCTCTCTTTCTAATTCACTCAGCCACGAGAAAGAGGAGAGCCCAGAGCGAGGCTACCAAAGAACTCGTTTAATTCCCTTTTATTGACTCGACACAAAGACAGCCTATAAAATGTTCACTCACAATACATTTCTGTCTGAAGCTCATTTTCTGACTGGTAAGCTCTATTTTTTTTTTCCTTTCAGGCTAGAAAGACACGAAGCTCAGGACGTGTTTTCACACAGACCGTGTAAACCTGCAGCCGAGTCAGTTCAAAGAAAAAAACCTGTAACCTGTGTGAAATAAGGAATGCACATCCCCCGCCAGAGTTTTACTTCAGTTCTGGTTATTTTGCTACATCTTCAGCACACACTGTAAAGCTGAAAACAGCAGGAGATGGTTGAATTTCCTTTGGTAACACAGAGAAACACAGAGAAGAGTAAAATCTGCTCACTTCATGATGAGCCACAGTGAGAGTCAGAGCAGAATACCTCAGGAGGACTGAATCAGGTCACCCTGCCACCTTTGTGCACCTGCTGTGTGGACCTGAAGTCACAGGTTTATCCTGCTTCTTTAACTCCGCTCCAATCTGTTGCTGTGTCGCGTCCTAAACCCCCCCGGCACTGCTCGCCTAAATTGAAATATAATATGAAGTTATAAAACAATACCTGAGGAAAAATTACATAGAGGTCTAATCCAAAA
>NW_013956435.1:2125-2386 GCF_001266775.1 Austrofundulus limnaeus
CCTGCAGCCAAACGAGCCACACCTGCAGCAGTTACACCTCGTGTTTGTGTCCGACCCGAGTCGAGCTGTCAGCTCAGCAGAACTGGAGCAGTGAGTGACAGTTGAGTCTATTAAATTTTATTAGCAGGGAATGAAAATTGGCTGATAGAGCTCTAATCGGAGACATGCAGGAACATTGTCCTACAGCGACGAGACGAGGCTGATAGCAGTAATCTGTACATGTCCCAGCTGCAGCTGCTGGTCATCGGGGGGCAGCGGGGG
>NW_013956435.1:3386-3905 GCF_001266775.1 Austrofundulus limnaeus
TCTCAGCAGCATGAAATTTTTAACGCAATTCCTGTTTAATGATATCTTTCCAAAAAGACATTAATATTTATTACAAAAATTCAATGCTACAGACACTTTAAAACATGTCTGTGAATGAATCTCAGCTGCACAACGAAGTTTAGCTCAATATGTCAAACCGGCCGAATTTGAGCTCTTTTTGAGCTGGCTAATGTTGGTTAGCTGTGGAGGCAGTTTGCACTAAACCTCTCCCACTTAGCAAAGATTTCTCTGGAAAAGAAAATCATTATAGTTTCTTAAATGCATACAAGGACAATAAACTCCAAAGGAGAATATTTTCAGTGCAAAAATGAAAGAAAAAGTGTAGCTGACATTTAACAGCAACAGATCTCACCTGCTAAGATCTAATGAACCGTACAGCTGGGACGCTTCATGTTCTCATTTAGATCACAGACATCTCAACTGTGCCAAACATAAACTAGACATGGGTTTTTACGATGTAAAAACAAGTGTGCGTTGCCATATAGCATGTCATTGCAG
>NW_013956436.1:0-889 GCF_001266775.1 Austrofundulus limnaeus
GGTCTCCTAAGGTCCTGTAAACCTCCAGACCTGGTCTCCTAAGGTCCTGTAAACCTCCAGACCTGGTCTCCTAAGGTCCTGTAAACCTGCAGACCTGGTCTCCTAAGGTCCTGTAAATCTCCAGACCTGGTCTCCTAAGGTCCTCTAAACCTGCAGACCTGGTCTCCTAAGGTCCTGTAAACCTGCAGACCTGGTCTTCTCAGGTCCTCTAAACCTCCAGACCTGGTCTCCTAAGGTCCTGTAAACCTCCAGACCTGGTCTCCTAAGGTCCTCTAAACCTGAAGACCTCGTCTCCGCAGGTCCTCTAAACCTCCAAACCTGGTCTCCTAAGGTCCTGTAAACCTCCAGACCTGGTCTCCTAAGGTCCTCTAAACCTCCAGACCTGGTCTCCTAAGGTCCTGTAAACCTTCAGACCTGGTCTTCTCAGGTCCTCTAAACCTCCAGACCTGGTCTCCTAAGGTCCTGTAAACCTGCAGACCTGGTCTCCTAAGGTCCTGTAAACCTGCAGACCTGGTCTCCTCAGGTCCTGGAGCTTTACAGACTGCTGTTAGAAGAAGAGGAGACGTTTCAGGGACCGTGGACCTGGAACATCTTTAAATTAAAGTTTTAATCAGATGCTTCCACCATGTTTCTTATGCTCTGCTGTTTTTTATACTTCACATGTGTTCAGGTGTCCCTGAAGGACTGGAGACCTGTCCAGGTGTCCCCCTGGAAGCAGGAACTGAACAGATGAATAAAAAGAGGAGATCAGATCTGAGGACATCAGGAGGTGGAGATGAGATGAAATAAATCAGGTCAACAGTTAATCTGTGGTTTCAGCAGCTCAGAGACTCGTCTTATTCTCACCTCCTTCCTTCTGACTGACGCCTGATGATTGATGGAACGGATG
>NW_013956436.1:3033-3772 GCF_001266775.1 Austrofundulus limnaeus
CCCCTGTCCCCTGTCCCCTGTCCCCCCTCGGTTTTTAATGTGGTGTCTCCCCTCAACCTGCCAGGCCTGGCCCAGCTCGGCCCGGCTCGGCCCGGCTCGGCCCGGCTCGGCCCGGCTCGGCCCGGCTCGGCTCGGTTCCACCTGGCCGATAAGGATGAGCAGTGAGAGGAGAGTGTGGATCAGCTCAGGGCACACAGCAGTCGTTACGAGGCTGAAGCTCTGTCAGCGTGCTTAATGAGGGGAGGAGCCTCACTCCAGGGCTGCAGACCACCTCCACTCTCCAGGTTTTACCTGAGTCTCTGCTGACTCAGCGAGCAGAACTGGATGAATCATGTGAGTGTTCAGAGTCACACCGACACTGTGAATAAAGATCATAAAAGCATCAGTTTATCCAGAGATACATCAGGTCAGTCCTGAAGTGTTTGATTCATTCCTCTCACACTGGGATCTGACAGGGGTGCTGCAGCACCCTGCTCCCCTCTACTTCCCACTTCCTTCAGAGAACACACAACTGTTACACTAACAGGTGATCACACAGAGAAACAGGAAGAGGACAGAGTTTAATATTCCACTAGTTCTGTATGAGGCCCACAAAAACACATCACCTTTAAACATCCTAATAAATTTTGTTTAGAGAAAGAGCTGTTATAACCTTAAAGGGACAGAGATATTTGTAAAACCCAAATTCTATATATATCAAATAGTTGGTTTGCTAAAGATATATGAAACAGTATAAGGT
>NW_013956436.1:4772-5049 GCF_001266775.1 Austrofundulus limnaeus
ACGAAACGTTTCATTAAAAAAGAACCCGTCCAGAAGACCTATACTATTGTTTTCCTTCCAGAATGATTGTGTGTTCCATACAGCACACAGACCCAGAATCAAGTGTGATAAAAGAATCACACGCAGCAAAAAAAGCAATCCTCAAGGATCTGCCTTCTTAGTGGGCGGAGCCAGAGATCTGTGTAGATAAACCTGAGTCATGTCCTCCTGACTAATGGTGCCAAAGAAAAATCCTCTTTCTCTCTCCCTCTCTCCCTCCCTCCCTCTCTCTCCCCCC
>NW_013956437.1:0-1181 GCF_001266775.1 Austrofundulus limnaeus
TACAATATACAGAACCATATGTAATAAAAGTAGTGATAATTAAAAAACAAAAACAAAAATAACACATTATGCTTCTTATTTACCACAAATAACATTTTGACATCTCTGACTTGCCAAATGTTTAAACCAATTTTGTTTTCACTTTCATAGTTTCATTTTCAGCTGCTTGTTGTAGTTTTAACTGTCTTTAATGTTCATAGAAATTGTTTTTACCAGCTTGTAGCCAAGATTCTGACGTGTCTGTAGATACTAAACATGTGTATGTTTAACTAAAAGAACTTGGAGTAATTAAGGTGGAAAATCATGGGTTTGGGCTTAAGAGATGAATAAACCAATTGGCGGGCCGACCTTTGGTCAGTCGAGTTGCCAGTTAAATAGCTCTGCTCTATAGAATGGTTTATCTGGATTAGCTGTAGAGACAGAGCAGAGTGCTCCTGTAGAAATGGGTAAATGAGAGCACAGACTGTGGTGTAAAGATGGAAAGGTGTTACTGGAAACTGTAAAATACAGTTTATACACTGGTGCTGATGTCAAGCAGTCACTGCAGGATGGGGTTTAATAATACATTTGTATTTATCATGAACTATTTTATATCTCAGGCACTTTTAAATGTCAACAGTCAGCCTGACTCACTGTCAGCTGGGTAACATGTTTTTATCTTTGCTCCTCATTTAACTCAAACAGCTGCTGAACCTGTTTTATGTCCCACCAGACGTGTTCAAACATCCCACAGATGATCTGAACATTTTTGTTTGGTGATAAAATATGACTCAACAAGAGTCAAGTTGTTCACTGGTAGTTTTTCTGTCTTTTTTATTTATATTTATGTATTACAGAAGCATAAAAGTTATTCCTAATTTAGAGAGTCAGATGTTTGGAGTCTAAACACAGAAGTTTTCTGTCTTTATTGACCTTCAAAATGCAGCAGAAATGATACTAATTGTTTTTGTTTCCTGTAGGAAAAACTGACACGATGGGAGAGAAGATCCAGTTGAACCAATTGTTCTTCTGCAGGTAAACATCGTGACCTTTCCTCTTCTAGTATTTCTGTTCACGAACATTATAAAACCAGAAAAACAGGACCTGAAAGTCTCTGTCTTTATATTGTCATCATCCCAGACATTCAGGTGTTTTCTCCTCATCTGTTCATTGGAGCTGAAACTCTGTGGCCAGTTCAGCAT
>NW_013956437.1:2181-2905 GCF_001266775.1 Austrofundulus limnaeus
GGCTGACGGTGGTTTCATCCTTTAATGCCTTCATTTCTTGAACTGCTCTGGAGATGATGTGCTCTACCTTTTCATTCTTGATGTATGTTGTCTTGAATCATGGGTCAACAAGTGATGTGATGCTGAGGAGCTCATCCAAGATAGGATCTGAGTACTTATCATTTAAGTAGTCCAGAATGCNGGAAGTAGTCTGATCCTAAACTAATAAATCAGTGAAGCTCAGCAGCTGATGGTTTCACTTCAACACAACAACTGATTGTTTCTGAACATCCAGTTGAAACTGGTTTCTAATAAACTCCTGCTGAATTTACCTGACAACACGAGACTCACCTGAGAACTGACAGGTCAAACAGGAAGTCCCACTTCAGCTGTAACTTTTGTTCATAAACCTGTTTAACTTCTGAGTTTGAACTTCATGAAACTGTTGAAACTTGTCTGCTTGTTGTTTTTCTGTGTGTTTGTTGTTTTCAGACGCCTCCTGGTTTATTTAAAGTTAACATTTTAAATGGATGCAGAACTGGACCGAACCCTGGTCTCTGTGGACCCACCTGAACCCGTCTGACAGACTGATGGTCCAACACACATCAAACTGCTGTTCAAACAGTTTCTGCATCACTTCTGATGTTAAACACCATCAGAGCTCCGAGCTGCTGAAGAATCACCTGATGCTCCGCACCTTTTTTTATATTAGTTTATAGACCTGAGAAGCAGAGTTATGAGGTCT
>NW_013956438.1:0-248 GCF_001266775.1 Austrofundulus limnaeus
CCTCTAAGGCATTCCTGAGAGGTAAACTTATAGCATACACTTCATGGAAGAAAAAAGAGAGTCTATGTAAAATTCGTAAATTGGAAAGAGAAATCATACTTAAAGAAAACAATTTGGCTAGGTGTTATGATGATTTACTTTATCGAGATATTTGTGGGCTTAAGTTTCAATTAAATGAAATTTATAATAAAAAAGTGGAATATTCCCTATTTAGGCTAAAAACTTCATTCTACGAGGGAGGGGAGAAA
>NW_013956438.1:553-1528 GCF_001266775.1 Austrofundulus limnaeus
ATCCATCCATCCATCCATCACTCCATCCACAGCTCAGTCAATCCATCCATCCGTCCATCCATCCATCCATCACTCCATCCACAGCTCAGTCCATCCATCCATCCATCCATCCATCCATCACTCCATCCACAGCTCAGTCAATCCATCCATCCGTCCATCCATCCATCCATCCATCCCTCCATCCATCCATCCATCACTCCATCCACAGCTCAGTCAATCCATCCGTCCGTCCGTCCGTCCGTCCCTCCATCCATCCATCCATCACTCCATCCACAGCTCAGTCAATCCCTCCATCCATCCGTCCGTCCGTCCCTCCATCCGTCCGTCCCTCCATCCTTCCTTCCATCTATCCTCTTTCTCTTGTTCCAGAGTCAGGTCTGGGAGGTTACTACGTAGATGTTGTTAATATTTAAGGAAAGGGAAAACGCTAGGCCTTAGCTTTCTTTTTAGTTTGTGTCATTTGAGACATGCAAACATAGCAGGTGGTTTCCAAGACAGAGCCATAATTTGAAGCAGTTACTGACTTTGTGTCCTTTAAGATTCAAGAACCTGTATATTTTTCAGCAAGACTTGAAGTGTACCAAACCAACTTTATCTGTTTTTATATTTTTAAGTCAATGAATGATTTATGTTGTGCTGAAAGTCTGTGGCTTGGGTGTATTGTGTATTGTGACCTTTTACCACCCTGAAATCTTCGAGTCTTTGTTGATGCTCTCTGCAGTTTTGGATCCTCTTCTGGATTGTGTTTGATTGAAGTTTGTTCTAGCTTGGTTTTGTTTTGTTGAAGTTGTTTTTTTTTGTTATATAGAGGGCAGATATGGTGGGGAAAAAGTATATAGTCAGCCACCAGTTGTGCAAGTTCTCCCAGTTAAAAAGATGAGAGAGGCCTGTAACCGACATCAGTTGACATTCTCTCTCTCTCTCTCTCTCTCTCTCTCTCTCTCTCTCTCTCTCTCTCTCTCTCTCTCTCTCTCT
>NW_013956438.1:2528-3209 GCF_001266775.1 Austrofundulus limnaeus
GATGATTACCGCCCCTCAGTTTAATTATGTACTTATGATGCTTCCTATTACAATTCCACTCGATATTTTTAAAAGGTATGAAAATTTAATTAAACATTTCTTGTGGGAAGGTAAAAGAGCGAGAATAAAATTAGAAAAATTGTATGCTCCCAAGGAAAAGGGCGGTCTAGAACTTCCAGATCCTAAGCTCTATTGCTTGTCATTTGAGATGGCAAAATTAGTTAAACACTGGAAAGGTGAGAAGGGGCAGCAATGGTTACATATTGAAAGGGATATTTGTTTGCCGTTTGACCCTAAACACAAATTATCTCAAAAGATTGACACAACAAAGCCAGTTTATGTTCATTCTTGTAAAGTTTGGTCAAAGTTACACAAATTGTTAAAGCTTCCACGTCAGGTGGAGAAATATGCATCTCTCTGGAATAATCCTGCTATATGTATTGGTAAAACACCTGTGTTTTGGAGGCAGTGGCATTCACGTGGCATAAGCGTCATTGGTGATTTGTACAAAGATGGACAATTCATGTCCTTCGGTGAACTTACTCACACATTTAATTTGGAAAGTAGAGCAAATTTCTGGAAATATCTACAGATGAGACACTGTGTTACCTCAAAATTTAAAAAGATTGTAGAAAATGATATATTGAATTATATCAAAATGCCGCCTGAACGACACACTGC
>NW_013956439.1:0-668 GCF_001266775.1 Austrofundulus limnaeus
TGTGTGTGTGTGTGTGTGTGTGTGTGTGTGTGTCTGAGGCATGTTGATGGGTGTTCAGAAGCAGCAGAGAAGGCTGCTTCATCACATCTCTACCTTATTCTTGGGGGCTTTGTTATGTAAATTCAGGAGAGAAACTAGCAGATTCAAAGTGCTTTTTCTTCACAAGCAGGTAGGAGATAAAAAAAGAAGCAAGTGACAAGGTGTCTTGATTGTCCTTAGTGCTTTGCTGCTCCAGCTCTAACAAGGCTTGATATTGTAGAAATTCTATTTGCAACCGTCTCAATTTGCATGTCTCGGACGGTGCTCATGTGCTCTATTAACTCTCCATCTGCAAGCAGAGAGAACACGTTTACAGCCAGGACAATTAGATGTAGTGGACCAGTTGTGTTTGCTGAGGGTCCAATTTGAACTGGAATAAAACATCTTTTCTCTTCAGTTTTCAGTGGGAAATGTAAACATGTGTCATTTTGCAAACAAAGAAACCAAACAGCAGTCAGACTGTTGGATTATTCACCAACAAATAATTCACATCAAACAAAGACTCACATCTGGGCAGATGTTACATTTAGAAAATACTAAATCATTTATTAACCAAACTTGGAAGTTTAAGAAGCTCAGAATTATTTTAACATGATCATCCATCCATCATCCATCCATCCATCCATCCA
>NW_013956439.1:1085-1827 GCF_001266775.1 Austrofundulus limnaeus
TTATATTATTGCATTTGGCCCGCAGCCCCCGATAGATTTTCGTTTTGGCCCACTCAAGGAAAATGTTTGGGCACCCCTGTCCTAACGTAGCCAAAGATTAACCAGTGTTGTGTCAACTGACAAACAATTAAACAAAGAATCACTCTTAATTTCATAAAAAAACTAAGCACAAAGAGTGAGGACATTTGGCAGAATCCGCTGGAAAATCTGTTAATATTCCTTTTAAATGGTGCCACATGTGTAAGGAACAAGCCTCTGTGGGATGAGCAGTAGAGCTGGGTTGTGCACATGAACAATTTGCCAACTCTTCTCTGCCAAACAGCTTATTCTGCTGTTGATGCTTGTTTTGAGCTTCTTGAGCCAATCAAGTGCCTGCTTTAAGATTTATTGTCAAGAAGCGTTGTTACAACAAAATAACTAATTTACTTACTTTTTGTCTTAATTGGAAGTAAAAGTAATTTAACAGAAAATGACTTTCGTAAAATGAATTTCAATGATAAGAAAAGTACTTCAGTAAAAGTCATAAAACTGCTCAGTAATCAGGGAAGTAAAAGTAATTTTACACGTGCTAAAAAATGAGGTGTTGAATTTACTAAACCGGTTTATGTCAACTGGTTTTACTAAAGCAAGTCAAGTTGTGCAAGACTATTGTTAAGCGATGGTCCTTTTTTGCATGTGACTAACCTGTTTGTCCATGTGGAGGCGGGGTTTATAAGGCTGAGTTCACCTGAAACTCTCAGAC
>NW_013956439.1:2827-3320 GCF_001266775.1 Austrofundulus limnaeus
AACCGGTTCAAAAAATGACTCATGGGAATTTGATAGAGGAGGTTGATGGTGAATGGACAGCTTCTGTGGCTGTTGTCACAAGAACAGAATCACAGGTCCAAATGTGAAGTGTCACAGAGGGTAAACACAAAAACATGCATTATCTGCAGCACTGTTCACTAAAACTCCTCACCACTGGTGTATTAAAGATATACATTCAGTAAGCACACTTCATGATATTGTAGACAATTAGGGAATACTTAAAGCAAGTACTTTTACTTTTACTCAAGTAAAAATGTTAATGTGGAATTTTTACATTTACTAGAGTACATTTTTGTCTGCTTATCTGTAATTTTACTTAAGTACAATGTTTGAGTACTTTCTCAACACTGATCAAAATACAGAGAAGATGGTCTCCTCACACGTGTGATTAACAATGACATGAAATAACAGAAAAAAAAAAACGTAATAATAAAAAAGAGTTAATATTATGGTCTGCTGGTAAATATTAGCT
>NW_013956440.1:0-866 GCF_001266775.1 Austrofundulus limnaeus
TTTAACAGCTAAAAAAGTGGATTTTGCTTGAGATGTCCCCTTTAAAAAATGTGTTCTGTTGCATCAAATGTTCATTTCAAGTCTTTGTTTTGACCATAAATGGGTGGCAGGTGACAGTGAAGAGAACTCCCTTTAATCTGGGGGAGTCCTTGATCAGAATCAGACTACGGGGAGGGAAGGTCTGCCTTGACCGTCTGGGAGCTGAAAAAGACAGAACAAGGACAAAACACATGAGCTCGTGGCCAGGCAGGGATACCATCTATGGGTAAGACGGGGAAGAAAAAACAATCCTTGTAAGGTTTATTACAGCTATAATGTCAGCAGAGTGAGAAGAGGTGCTCAGACGTCTCATATCAGATGAACCGTACAGCAGCAGAACTGAAATAAAGACTGGTCGTTTTTTGTGACTACCAGTAGTCGGCAAAAACGGGGGGATGGTTCTCCTTGAGATGTGCAGAAAACCAGAAAAGAAGTTGTATTCTGAACTTATTTTTCTTCTTTTTTGCTTGAATTTTCGTTCTTGTCTGGACTTCATTAAGCTTCGCATGCAATGAAGTCATACTTGAGCTAAATATTTTTCTGTTCTGTTTTAAACATTTCTCATTTATTGATGTGTTAATCAGTCAGCTGCTCTCACAGACCAGCCTGAGCAGTATTTAGTCAGAGTTTAGGTTTTCATGTACCGTCTTTTTGAAACTCTGAAATCAGCCCTGATGATGATGAACTTTAATGAAACGTGTGATTTGTGTGCAGTAGCTGAAACATAAATCAGTCTGGTGAAGTAGCTGGCTACGTTCACACTGCAGGTCTTAATGCTCAGTTCTGATTTTTTGATAAAAATCCGATCTTTTTGTGTGAACGTTCAC
>NW_013956440.1:1866-2902 GCF_001266775.1 Austrofundulus limnaeus
ACAGATGTGAAGGTCGGTTTTTTTTAGCCGTTTTGATTATATGTTTGAAACTGAAGCCGCCAGGTGCAAGACTCCAGAACTTTATACCTCTATACCATTTTTCTCGAGACACATCCTCTCTGGGCAGTTTGCTTTAAAGCTCCGGCAAAGCGTGCGCCCACACATGCACAAGATGAAAAAAGCCGTGGGCTTAAAGATGGAACTGTAAAACTGACTGGACTTGCTTGAAATGTCAGTGTTTTAAAATGTTCAGGCCTGCAGAAAGATGTTTTTTTCCTCAGAATGACATACGGGCATGACAGAACTGCTTGGTTCAGAAGCAGTTATAGTCGACTTTATGTTCTCCTGTTCAGTGGTTGGAATGATCGTGTGTTTTAATGTCGGTCAGATGGTTTAGATAAAAGCTTATTAGCAATTTGAGTTTTAAAATATGTTTTAGTCAAGCACGAGTCAGGTTTTACCCATCAAGACATTAGGGTCTATCTGATTGCCAAATTTTGTATTTTTTGTAAACCATTTTCTGCGGCATTTTGCATCCTTTGCCATTTTGATATTGCTCCTAATGAGCAATATCAATAACATTTTGGTGTATTTTGTTGCCCTATTCATGCTTAAATCCGTTGTCACTTGGCTGGCCCATGGCATAGGCAATATAGGCAGATGTTAAGGGCATTGTCTGTGCAGGGGCGTCACAAATGGAGGATGAAAAAAATAATTGTAACATTTTATCTGAGTATACTCAAATTTATTAAGGTAACATTTCTGTTGGTTTCTCAGCCTTCTTGTTTGGTTTGAGTAGATTTTTTAATGATTTTTTTCTGGGGGCATGTTCCCTTGAAGCCCCTAGAACTGCTTCACTCCACAGTTGCTCGTTAACATGAACAGGTGTTCCTCATTGTTTTCTGCGTGTATTATATCGTTAGCTATTTTATTTGGACAACCTGGTTTCTAAAAATAAAACATAATTTTGTATGTACAGTGGTTTGCAAAAGTATTCATACCCCTTGAACTTTTCCATATTTTGTCACATTACAAC
>NW_013956441.1:0-430 GCF_001266775.1 Austrofundulus limnaeus
CTTTAGGTCAGTGTATCTTTAGGTCAGTGTATCTTTTAGGTCAGTGTATCTTTTAGGTCAGTGTATCTTTTAGGTCAGTGTATCTTTTAGTTCAGTGTATCTTTTAGGTCAGTGTATCTTTAGGTCAGTGTATCTTTTAGGTCAGTGTATCTTTTGGTCAGTGTATCTTTAGGTCATTGTATCTTTAGGTCATTGTATCTTTTAGGTCAGTGTATCTTTTAGGTCAGTGTATCTTTTAGGTCAGTGTATCTTTTAGGTCAGTGTATCTTTTAGGTCATTGTATCTTTAGGTCATTGTATCTTTAGGTCAGTGTATCTTTTAGGTCATTGTATCATTAGGTCAGTGTATCTTTAGGTCAGTGTATCTTTAGGTCATTGTATCTTTAGGTCATTGTGTCTTTAGGTCAGTGTATCTTTTAGGTCATTGTATC
>NW_013956441.1:3615-4400 GCF_001266775.1 Austrofundulus limnaeus
GGGACAGTGATGAATGGGGCAGTGATGTACGGGGCAGTGATGAATGGGGCAGTGATGTACGGGACAGTGATGAATGGGGCAGTGATGTACGGGACAGTGATGAATGGGGCAGTGATGTACGGGACAGTGATGAATGGGACAGTGATGTATGGGACAGTGATGAATGGGACAGTGATGAATGGGACAGTGATGAATGGGACAGTGATGTATGGGACAGTGATGAATGGGACAGTGATGTATGGGACAGTGATGAATGGGACAGTGATGTACGGGGCAGTGATGAATGGGACAGTGATGTATGGGACAGTGATGAATGGGGCAGTGATGTACGGGGCAGTGATGTATGGGGCAGTGATGTACGGGACAGTGATGTACGGGACAGTGATGTACGGGGCAGTGATGTATGGGGCAGTGCTGCACGGGACAGTGATGTATGGGACAGTGATGTACGGGGCAGTGATGTACGGGGCAGTGCTGTATGGGGCAGTGATGTATGGGGCAGTGATGAATGGGGCAGTGATGTATGGGGCAGTGATGTATGGGGCAGTGCTGCACGGGACAGTGATGTATGGGGCAGTGATGAATGGGACAGTGATGTATGGGACAGTGATGTATGGGGCAGTGATGTATGGGTTAGTGATGTATGGGACAGTGATGAATGGGAATGTATGGGGCAGTGATGTATGGGACAGTGATGTATGGGGCAGTGATGTATGGGTTAGTGATGTATGGGGCAGTGATGTATGGGACAGTGATGTATGGGTTAGTGTTGTATGGGACAGTGA
>NW_013956441.1:5400-6086 GCF_001266775.1 Austrofundulus limnaeus
TTTAGGTCAGTGTATCTTTTAGGTCATTGTATCTTTTAGGTCATTGTATCTTTAGGTCAGTGCATCTTTTAGGTCAGTGTATCTTTTAGGTCAGTGCATCTTTTAGGTCATTGTATCTTTAGGTCATTGTATCTTTATGTCAGTGTATCTTTTAGGTCAGTGTATCTTTTCGGTCAGTGCATCTTTTAGGTCAGTGTATGTTTTCGGTCAGTGTATCTTTAGGTCAGTGTATCTTTTAGGTCAGTGTATCTTTTAGGTCAGTGTATCTTTTAGGTCAGTGCATCTTTTAGGTCATTGTATCTTTAGGTCATTGTATCTTTATGTCAGTGTATCTTTTAGGTCAGTGTATCTTTTCGGTCAGTGCATCTTTTAGGTCAGTGTATGTTTTCGGTCAGTGTATCTTTAGGTCAGTGTATCTTTTAGGTCAGTGTATCTTTTAGGTCAGTGTATCTTTTAGGTCACTGTATCTTTTAGGTCAGTGTATCTTTTAGGTCAGTGTATCTTTTGGTCATTGTATCGTTTGGTCAGTGTATCTTTTAGGTCAGTGTATCTTTAGGTTATTGTATCTTTAGGTCAGTGAATCTTTTAGGTCAGTGTATCTTTTAGGTCAGTGTATCTTTTAGGTCAGTGTATCTTTTAGGTCAGTGTATCTTTTGGTCAGTGTATCTTTAGGTCAGTGTATCTTT
>NW_013956442.1:0-1108 GCF_001266775.1 Austrofundulus limnaeus
CTCTTGTGGTTGTAATTTTTATTGTTTTCAGACATGTAGACAGATGACAACTCTGAAACAATCACAACTGAACATAAGGCCAACCAACAAAATAGAAATTTTTCTTCATTTATACCCAAACAAATCTGTTAGTAAAGGTGGAATGTTCAAAAACACTGATATTCTTAAATATATTTTAGAACTATATAAGGTAGATTTCATATACAGATACTGTTTCTTCTCTACAGTCTTATCGTGGCACATTGCACAAACGCTCAGGTTTCTTGTTCACCAAGCTCTTATTCTGATTATTGGCCTTAAACCTGATCTCATAAAGTTCTTATCTGACAGAAAACTGTCTTGTTTTAATTTTAGTGTTCAAACACAATATCATCAACACAGTTTATTCTGCAGTGGAAATGTTACTAAGCAAGAGGTAAACTCCTAAATACAGTTTGTGATTTGTGATGCTAACACAGCAGCAAGAGACGCTCCAACTTCAACATGGCTGTAACCATCTTCAGCTGTGATAACAGCGCTGTAGTTTTGATGTGAAAGACTGCGGTTCATTTAATTTACAGATACTGAGCTAAATATTTGGTGTGGTGGGAGCTGACACTGATCCCCAACATGTGAACTCTAACAGATCATAACTTTACTGAACAGATTTTAATAAAACTTTCAGGAAACAATCAGCTGATGTGGAAACACCAGGAGGTTAAAGATGGCCACCACAGCTGGTAGTAGCTAAGTTCTTTACAACATGTAAACGAGAGCCAATCATTATCAAGCTCTGACCAAAACCAACACAACTTGGTTGTTTGTCAGCTTTAGTGGATCTTGGGTCAGAACTGAGTCAGGAAAGGCTGAGGGTGATGTGCATTCCTTCACAGGAAGCTTTCTTCCTAATTTAAACACCTCTTAATTTAAATTGTACTGAACAAACTGACTTGAAGCGTCTCTTTGCTGCGAGTCGCTGACATGTGCAAAAGCCAGAACCACCTGTCCTCCAGCCCCTGAGACAACAGACCCGGCAGGTCCAGAATAAATATCCACTACAGTCCTCCCTCACCGCACCACATCCTACTGAGGTAGACAGGAGCAGACCCACAACCCTGCTCTCCCCAAT
>NW_013956442.1:2108-2900 GCF_001266775.1 Austrofundulus limnaeus
GTTGTTAGTTTTGCAGTCTCTCTGTTAGATTCAGCCTGCTGGGCTGCTTTGTTTGGGTTTTAGCTCAAGGCCTTAAGCTGAGGCCTGTGCTGAATGCTGTGCTGTGAAACTGGAGTCAGAAGACGAGAATAAAGTCTTGAGAATAAATCCAGTGGATTCCTGTTTTATTCACACGACATTTTTGAACAACGCTTTTCTACAAATTCATTTTATGAGGTGGTCAACTGGTCTGTTGTTTGTTTACTGTAACATTACAATTATTTGTGCCATCACAAAAAAAATTTTCAGTTTCTAAAAGCTGAGAAGTTGCACTTTACAGCCAACATAGTGTTATGGTAATTTCAGCCCCCCTGTCTTAAGAGTCATTTGGCCAATTACAACTTTAAACAACAAAATTTTATTGTGAAGAAGACCGCCTGGTTTCTGAAACGAGTCTATAGGAATTTGTACCAAATCCCATGCCACACATATTTCACAAACACCACAGTACAGTTCAAATCATGTGTGAACTCCAAGGTCTTGTTGAGAGCTGTATTATTATTTACAGAACAATTTTCTCATCGTGGATTCTCACATGTCTGTTTAAATTTGACTTTCGTCCAAACCTTTGTCCACACAGATCACACACAAATGGTTTCCATCCTGTGTGGATTCTCATGTGTGTGTTTAAATGTGACTTCAGTCCAAACCTTTGTCCACACAGATCACACACAAATGGTTTCTGTCCTGTGTGGATTCTCATGTGTGTGTTTAAATGTGACTTCAGTCCAAACCTTTGTCCACACAGATCAC
>NW_013956443.1:0-454 GCF_001266775.1 Austrofundulus limnaeus
CTCCATCAGGACTAAGACCTGGTTCTCCATCAGGACTAAGACCTGGTTCTTCATCAGGACTAAGACCCGGTTCTCCATCAGGACTAAGACCTGGTTCTCCATCAGGACTAAGACCTGGTTCTCCATCAGGACTAAGACCTGGTTCTTCATCAGGACTAAGACCCGGTTCTCCATCAGGACTAAGACCTGGTTCTCCATCAGGACTAAGACCTGGTTCTCCATCAGGACTAAGACCTGGTTCTTCATCAGGACTAAGACCCGGTTCTTCATTAGTACTAAGACCTGGTTCTTCATCAGGACTAAGACCTGGTTCCCCATCAGGACTAAGACCTGGTTCCCCATCAGGACTAAGACCTGGTTCTCCATCAGGACTAAGACCTGGTTCTCCATCAGGACTATGACCTGGTTCTCCATCAGGACTAAGACCTGGTTCTCCATCAGGACTAAGACCTGG
>NW_013956443.1:1454-2899 GCF_001266775.1 Austrofundulus limnaeus
GTCCAGTCCCAGTCCAGTCCCAGTCCAGTCTTGTCCAGTCTGTATGAGACGGTCCTGAGACAAATGTCCTCTGTGTCCTCAGTTCTTTATTTTCTTCGGGAACACCTTCCTGTCCATGAACTGGGCCATCGTTGCTGACATCCTGCTGGTGAGGAACTCAAACTCTTTCCTGTCTCCTTCAGGATCTGACTCAGAACCACAGACCGGATCCAGACTGGTTCTGGGTCGATGGGTCTGTGGTCCAAATCATGATCTGTGACTCTGTTTTCAGTACGTGGTGGTCCCGACCCGGCGCTCCACGGCCGAGGCTCTGCAGATCGTGGTGTCTCACCTGCTGGGGGACGCAGGAAGTCCACTGCTGATCGGAAAGGTGGGTCCTGATCCAGAACTGACCCAGAACTGAAGCTCAGGAAGCTCCGCCTCTATAAAGCCATCTGATTGGCTGCAGCTAACGTCCTGTCTTGTGTCTCAGGTCTCAGACTCAATGAGGAGGACGGACTCGTTCCTGTGGCAGTTCCGCTCCCTGCAGCTCTCACTGATGCTCTGCTCCTTCGTGGCCGTGGTGGGCGGAGCCTTCTTCCTCGCCACAGCCATCTTCATCGAAAAAGACCGCAGTCGAGCCGAGAGCTACGTCCCCTCAGGTGAGACACACCTGACTGTCCTTTGTCCCACCTTTAACCATGAATGAAGACCAAGTCCAAAATAAATGATGTTGACCTTTATTTTGAAACTCTGTGTTGGTCTCTTCCTGTTTCCTGTTTAATTCAGACCCAACCTGCTGATGAGTAAACAAACTGTTGTTGTTGTTTGTGTTTACAGCTGATGAGCCCATTGTTGTGCCCAAAAGTGGACGGTCCACCCAGGTCTCTGTGTCCAGTGTTCTGATCTGACCCGTCCTCCTGAGGTCCGACTGGACCGGCAGCCCGCTTTAATCTGGACCCACTTTAATCTGGACCCGCTTCAGGCTGGACCCACTTTAATCTGGACCCACTTTAATCTGGACCCGCTTCAGGCTGGACCCACTTTAATCTGGACCCACTGTAGAAACTATTTTTCTGTTTTAAAGGCTTCATGACCAGAAAACCTGCAGATCTGTTTTTATCAGCTGATGTGGACTCTGTGGTCCAGATGGACCAGCTGATGTGGACTCTGTGGTCCAGATGGACCAGCTGATGTGGACTCTGTGGTCCAGATGGACCAGCTGATGTGGACTCTGTGGTCAGAGGAAATAAAGTGTTTTATAACTTTATTAATCACTTATTAAACTCATGTTTGAAACAGTTTTAAGTTTGTTTAAAACTTTACTTCCTGTTTGACCTGAAACTTCATTTATTTAAAAACTAAATGTTTTTAATTCAATGTTTGGTTCAAATTATTTTACTTTATTTGTAAACAAATAAATATATTAAATGTTTGTGTTTTGATTTTATAAATAAATTTAAATT
>NW_013956444.1:0-495 GCF_001266775.1 Austrofundulus limnaeus
AACTTGCCCAGATCCGACGTTCCTACACGAATCACTGAGCCCAAACGCACTCGCAATGCAATGTCAATGGGGGCCTACAGCTCCATTTTTGTGGGTTAATTTTGGCACCTACGAAGACGCTATCCAAGCAAGCTTGGGCTCATTCTTTTCGCATTAAAAAGACCTACACAACGCCACTAATCTTGCCCAGATGCCACGTTCCTACACGCGTCACTGACCCCAAACGCACTCGCAATGCAAATTCTATNGCAAAAGGTCACGAGGGGGTCTTTTATGACCGTTTGGCCGTCTTTTGACCTAGAGACCCCAAAATTGGGTTAGACGGTCAGGACACTGTCCCGACCAAATGTGTAAAGTTTAGGCTTAGGGTTAGGGTTAGGCTAAGGGTTAGGGTCGTCCGGGGGATCACCCTAAGCGCACTGATACCTCTGCCATGTCCGTAGGACGTTCCTAAGCGAAATGGTAGCAAAGGTCAAGCAAAAGGTCACGAGGGGG
>NW_013956444.1:1445-2618 GCF_001266775.1 Austrofundulus limnaeus
ACCTAACCCTAACCCCCATTATTTAAATTATTAATTGGCGTTTTTTTAAAATCAAGGCATCTGGGTACCAAGCTTGCCCAGATGCCACGTTCCTACACGGATCCCTGACCCCAAATGCACTCGCAATGCAAAGTCAATGGGGGCCTACAGCTCCATTTTTGTTCGCATTAAAAAGACCTACACAACGGCACCAAGCTTGCCCAGATGCCACGTTCCTACACGGATCCCTGACCCCAAATGCACTCGCAATGCAAAGTCAATGGGGGCCTACAGCTCCATATTTGTGCGTAAATTTTGGCACCTGCGAAGATGCTATCCAAGCAAGCTTGGGGTCATTCTTTTCGCATTAAAAAGACCTACACAACGGCACCAAGCTTGCCCAGATGCCACGTTCCTACACGGATCCCTGACCCCAAATGCACTCGCAATGCAAAGTCAATGGGGGCCTACAGCTCCATTTTTGTGGGTTAATTGTGCCACCTACGAAGATGCTATCCAAGCAAGCTTGGGCTCATTCTTTTCACATTAAAAAGACCTACACAATGCCACCAATCTTGCCCAGATGCCACGTTCCTACACGAATCACTGACCCCAAACGCACTCGCAATGCAAAGTCAATGGGGGCCTACAGCTCCATATTTGTGGGTTAATTGTGGCACCTATGAAGATGCTATCCAAGCAAGCTTGGGCTCATTCTTTTCGCATTAAAAAGACCTACACAACGCCACCAATCTTGCCCAGATGCCACGTTCCTACACGAATCACTGACCCCAAACGCACTCGCAATGCAAAGTCAATGGGGGCCTACAGCTCCATTTTTGTGGGTTAATTGTGCCACCTACGAAGATGCTATCCAAGCAAGCTTGGGCTCATTCTTTTCGCATTAAAAAGACCTACACAACGCCACCAATCTTGCCCAGATGCCACGTTCCTACACGAATCACTGACCCCAAACGCACTCGCAATGCAAAGTCAATGGGGGCCTACAGCTCCATTTTTGTGGGTTAATTGTGCCACCTACGAAGATGCTATCCAAGCAAGCTTGGGCTCATTCTTTTCGCATTAAAAAGACCTACACAACGCCACCAATCTTGCCCAGATGCCACGTTCCTACACGAATCACTGACCCCAAACGCACTCGCAATGCAAAGTCAATGGGGGCCTACAGCTCCA
>NW_013956444.1:3618-3849 GCF_001266775.1 Austrofundulus limnaeus
GAATACCATTAGGCTGCTTCTGTTTCAGGACTTTGGGTTCGTGCATGCTGGCTCACTTGTCAGTTTCCGGAGACTCCAGAGGGGTCACCCTGAGCGCAATGATACCTCTGCCATGTCCGTAGGACATTCCTAAGCGAAATGGCGGCAAAGGTCACGCAAAAGGTCACGAGGGGGTCTTTTATGACCGTTTGGCCGTCTTTTGACCCAGAGACCCCAAAATTGGGTTAGACG
>NW_013956445.1:0-924 GCF_001266775.1 Austrofundulus limnaeus
GCTTTAGCAATAGTTTTATCCAATAAAATTAAACCCGTAATAAACTCTCTTATTGATGAATGCCAAACTGGCTTTATGAAAAAACCTCCATATTTCTAATAATCTGAGGCTAATTTTAGATATTTTAGATTATTCTGAACTCATACAAGATGATAGTTTAATTCTCTTTTTGGACTTTCACAAAGCATTTGACACTATTGAACACGACTTTATCCTTACAGCACTTAAAAGATTTGGTTTTGGTGATTTTTTTTTTACAGTTGTGTACAAACTCTGTATGCAGAAGGAAATAGCTCAGTTAAGCTCCCTTCTGGTACATCTCCTAGATTTACTCTCCAACGAGGAGTTGGACAGGGATGCCCGCTGTCTCTATATCTTTTTCTATTGGCAGCCGAGTTCTTAAATGTTCATGTGAGAAGCAGGGAATAAGTATTGCAGGTCGAGTTCTCTCTTTAAGCCAGTTGGCTGATGATACTGCTTTGTTTTTGAAAGATAGATCCCAAGTGGCTCTAGCAATCAGTACTGTTGAAAGTTTTACCAAGGCCTCTGGCTTGTCCCTTAATATTAATAAGTGTGAGCTGTTGGCAGTGAAGGAATGTAAACATTCCTCTATTTGCGGCGTCCCTGTCAACGATTCTGTAACATAACTAGGTATCAATATAAAACACATTATCTACGTAAATCTGTTGTTTTAAACCATGATAAGTCTGGTGGTCTAAATGTTATTGATTTTACCTTGCTTAATAATACTTTCAAAATAAAATGGATCAAAAACTACCTAAAAAACCAAATTCTATCTGGAACTTCATTTCTCAATATGTCTTCTCACATTCAGGTGGTTTAGAATTCGTCCTTCTTTGTAATTATAACATTTCTAAAATACCCACAAAACTTTCCAACTTCCATCAACAGATACTTTTAGCT
>NW_013956445.1:1924-2898 GCF_001266775.1 Austrofundulus limnaeus
GTGCAACAGGAAGCCAAATGGTTCCACTGGATAATAGTAATAATAATCATACGCTGTAAGCTAAGCCATTTATTATGCTCCTTACCTGTATGTCATATGGAAATAGGCTACAGCAATGAAGAAAAAAATCTTTGCAATGTTTTAATTTGGAAGTTTACAGAAATCTTGTAAAAACCTTCAGTCCTTTTTTTATCAAAAATTTCTGAGCAGAACTTATCATGGTCTTCTTTTTTTCAAACACAAAAGTGAATGGCTCCACTGGACAATTTTCATCAGTTTCTCCATCCCAGTTCTTGAGGTCATGGAGAGCTTCCTCTGTCTGTTGAACATAATAACCCAGAACATCAGGAAGTGTGAGATGTCCCAAAAAATTATCTTTCTGGCACCACTGCGCTGCTGCCTTGGTGTCCCTCATGATTGTGCTGTCCTGCACAAAAGAATATAGATTTGTGTGATTATTATGTGTATATCGTTCCCTGTAAATAATAGATATTTGCAATTTCACTTAGATTTAAAGATTTTAAGTTTTGCATCATAAAAGCCATATAATTGCAAGATTATTGTGTGCCTTTGTCATTTAGCCACGGTTTCAAAACCACATACATTGAAATACTGTAACATAATCATCTGTTTTTAATATCAAGTGACTGTTGAATGTTTTACCTTTTCTGGTGTTTTTTCTTTCACTTTATCTCTAGAAAAAAAATAATGAGTCAATAATGATTCTACTATATCTACACACACACATGTTCTTTACCCTGAATCTTTCTGGACCGTTTTCTGAAGAACAATCTCTGCTTGGTACCAGCAAAGACTCATGCTCTTTTGCAGCCACTGGATCACAACCTAGAAATATAAATTTTAAGAACAGTTATTGTAAAATTACTAATTTCATTTCATTATCTGATTAACTTACTTTAAAATTAGAATTTATGTTATTTATAATACAAGTATTATAAGTAACAGTATTTATA
>NW_013956446.1:0-1335 GCF_001266775.1 Austrofundulus limnaeus
TGATCCATACATAGTGTGTATTGATCCATACATAGTGTGTATTGATCCATACATAGTGTGTATTGTTCCATACGTAGTGTGTATTGAACGGTTTGACACAAATACATGGATTGTTGCACCTCTTCACCACATAACAGTGAGAAAAGTAAATTCATGATTTATTTGCTTCTGTTACCAAGATCTATGTAGCGTTTCCTCGTCAGCCTCCTCAGACCTGTGGGGGCGTTCTGGAAAACCGTCTTGCACTCTCTCCGACGTCTTTGGGGTACCGGCTGGCGGAGCTTTATCACCCCACAGCGTTCTCTTTAAGCACAAAGAATAACATTTTAAACATTTAAGCTGCATTTAGTCAGGATGACACAACTTATACAGGAGAACTACAAAACCGGAAACGTTAAGTTAGAAGAAACAAAGTCCACACATTTTTTTTCTTATTTTATCTAATGGATCATTAAATAATTCAATATAATTAAATTCATTGTTTGCATTAAAGTAGTCAGAACAAGCATCTAAATGGATACAAATTAAAAACTAGAGTCAGATAATTAGAATTAACCTCAGTGTTTGGGTTTCTCTTCAAAAAGAGGAATAAACTGGGACATTTTTATTAAATTCTAGTCGTGTTTAATTAATCCCTGTGGGGAAGTTGGTCTTGTAAACAGAAGTGTTTAGATTATTTAGGAGTGAGGGCCGGCAGCAAAGCCAAACCGCAGATCTGAGGTCAGGTTCAGGTCAAGGACTCAACGAAGAAAAAGTAAACTTCTTTTATTTTGAAAATCCCCAGCGTTCCATCACACGTCTCTGCTCGGAACAAAAGAGCCCGGTCCGAGCACTTACTCGTTACATATGATGACTTTGCAATCCTCCGTGTTGCCGAAAACCTGGAAGCGTTTCCTCAGCATGTTCTCCGTCACCCTGCTCGGCAGGTGGTGGATGTAAAACACCTGGCAGTTGTCCTGGCAACGATAAAACCATGGCAACAGTCAGGATGAAAAGGACAAGGCAGAATACTGATAGACGTTTGCACCAAGGAGAACCCTGAGGTGCAGCTCTGCAGGAGAGCCTCTGTTCATTATCAAACACAGGAACACTTTTATTTTTCATTCTTTTACAAGGTAACCTTTAGCTCAGTTAAAAGGGACAATATCATGTAAAATCAACTTTTTTGAGTTTTANTGGTGTGTATTGATCAATACATGGTGTGTATTGATCAATACATGGTGTGTATTGATCAATACATGGTGTGTACTGATCCATACATAGTGTGTATTGTTCCATACATATTGTATATTGTTCCATACATGGTGTGTATTGATCCATACATAGTGTGTATTG
>NW_013956446.1:2335-2898 GCF_001266775.1 Austrofundulus limnaeus
AATTATTAGAATGTAACAATTTGATTCTCTATTAAACTAAAAATTCTGGCTACATTTGACTCGACTCTTTTAAAGTTAGGGTTGTATTCAGAGTACTGGTCTTAGGAGGGCGGGACTTTTGAACACAGAATGATGATTGACAGCCGAAATATTTCTAGTATTTATTAAAAGTGAGCAACTTTTACTAATAAAAAATGTCAGAACATGAAAAAGTCTTCCATTTTATTTACATTAGCTGCATCTTATTTGTGACCATCGACACAAGGACAAAGTCTAAAAGTGGAGAAAAAGGCAAATATAATGTTTTGAACCAGTTAACAACCACCGTTTGACACTTTCGTTCTTTTTAAGATGGCATACACGGCTTCTAAAGTGAGAAAACCAACCAATAAGAGCTCAAAATGGACGTTTAGGTCCTCCCCTTTTGATTGACACCTCATTTGACCAACTGGGTTCATCTGTCGGCTCAAAATATCGTAACCTCCGGTTGTGTCACCCTGGGCTAGATTGACTGTAGAATTGGCCAATCAGCTCCGAGCTTCATTCTGATGCCACAGCTGTGT
>NW_013956447.1:0-800 GCF_001266775.1 Austrofundulus limnaeus
CTCTTGATCAGGAGATTACAGTTTATAATCTGAGTGGCTCTAGGTGCAGAAAAATACATCTGAATCTTTAGTCTTCACGTTTGAAATGCAAAGTGTTCTCTTCAGTGTGCCGTTTTCACACAGGAAACCAATAAAACGTACGTTTATAAAAAGAAATAGCACTTCTGTGTGATCTCTTCAGTTTTTTTCCTTTCGTTACCTTCCTGTGTTGGTGCTGTTTGTCTTCACAGAACCAGGCCAAGTTGTTTATAGAGCAGAAAAAAATCCCCTTTCCTGTAGACAACCGCAGCACGAACGAGGAACTCGGTGAGTTATCAACCTCCTCATTTATGGTTCGAAAAATTCATGTTTTTTTTTTTTTTCTCTTCTTCGTGGCCCGAACACTCCAAGTTACTACAGAAACACAAAAAGTGGATGAGTTTAAATATAAGATTGTGTTTACATGGACAAGCTGCACAGTTGTACCTGCATGTTATGATCCTGTTTGGAGCCAAGCACTCAGTCTGAGGCTGTTGGATAAACAAACACTGAAAGTTTGAGACCAAAAACTAATGAAGTGGCACCACTGTAAAATACTATAGAGATATAATCTCTTAAGCTTGGATAATTTGACTTTTAAATGCATCAACGGTCTTGTTCCAGAACTAGTGCAGTTAATGGAGACTGCAAACCTGCAAAATACAAAAAACATAATTTAAACTTCTCGTTTAGAGCAGAGGTTCTTAACCTGTGGCAGCGCCACCTTGAGGGCCTCTAAAGAACAACAGTTTTTAACTTTGGGCCACAGAGGGCCGTGGGAC
>NW_013956447.1:1800-2707 GCF_001266775.1 Austrofundulus limnaeus
GCCTTATACATAATCTGCTAGATATTATAATCAAACAACTCATAAAATTGTAATAATTTATAATAATATACTATATTTGTAATAGTAGTATATTGTGATATATCGTGACACCTGAATCGTGATATTTATCGTACCTCCAAAGTCTTGCTGACACACAGCCCAGGTTTCAGCATATTTTCCAGTGACGTCAGTCAGAGTTGTGTCCTTGTTTAATTGTGTTTTCGGTGCTCTGCAGGACCTCCTGGAGGCTCGGTCTGTGCGGGTCTTGGTGGTCTCCTTCGGCAGCACTGAAGGAGCTCAGCTGTGGCTGAAACAGACTGGATGTACCTTTGAAATGCTGCTTGATCCTCAGAGAAAGGTCTGTTAGTGTTTCCATCCTCACTTAAAAATAATAAATGAGTTTCATTACATTTACAGGCAGCTATGATTGTGGAAATGATGATGATGATGTGTAATACCTCTTCACTCTGAAAAGTCCAGATGTTGGCCTGTTGTGAAGCAACCCAACAGAAATGTTCCAGATGCCACGCTGTCTATTAGAAACCTGCTGCTTCCTCTCTGCTGCAGATCTACAGGAGCTTCGGTCTCGGCTCGTCTTACGCCAAAGTGATGAAGTTTGGCTGCCTGTTACAGTTCTCAGAGTACAGAACTGCAAATATAGACTTCCCTGATTTCCCTCCTCGTCTGCTGGAAGACCTCTACCAGGTACAGATGGAGAACAAATCATGATGGGCTGCCTTTTTTTTAATGTACATTATTTCCAAAATTTCATAGGATCACAACTTAGGTCAGTCGATGAAGGAAAAAAAGTATTTTGGGGAGTTTAAAGTTTGTTTATGTTGGATTTTTTTGTGTTTTATGTGTCCTTATTTTCGAATTCTTTTTTTTTTTTTGTTTTGTTTCAACC
>NW_013956448.1:0-513 GCF_001266775.1 Austrofundulus limnaeus
TGTAGATGTTCTGTAGATGTTCTGTAGATGTTTGTTCTGTAGATGTTTGTTCTGTAGATGTTCTGTAGATGTTTGTTCTGTAGATGTTTGTTCTGTAGATGTTCTGTAGATGTTTGTTCTGTAGATGTTCTGTAGATGTTTGTTCTGTAGATGTTCTGTAGATGTATGTTCTGTAGATGTTCTGTAGATGTTCTGTAGACGTTTGTTCTGTAGATGTTTGTTCTGTAGACGTTCTGTAGATGTTTGTTCTGTAGATGTTCTGTAGGTGTTTGTTCTGTAGATGTTCTGTAGATGTTCTGTAGATATTTGATCTGTAGATGTTTGTTCTGTAGATGTTTGTTCTGTAGATGTTTGTTCTGTAGATGTTCTGTAGATGTTCTGTAGATGTTTGTTCTGTAGATGTTTGTTCTGTAGATGTTCTGTAGATGTTTGTTCTGTAGATGTTTGTTCTGTAGATGTTCTGTAGATGTTCTGTAGATGTTTGTTCTGTAGATGTTTGTTCTGTAGATGTTC
>NW_013956448.1:1513-2897 GCF_001266775.1 Austrofundulus limnaeus
TGGTAAGGTGTTGGTAAGGTGTTGGTCATGTGTTCAGTCAGGTGTTGGTCATGTGTTCAGTCAGGTGTTGGTCAGGTGTTGGTCAGGTGTTCAGTCAGGTGGTGGTCAGGTGTTAAATCAGGTGATGGTCAGGTGATGTTCAGGTCTTCGGTCAGGTGTTGGTCAGGTGTTCAGTCAGATGTTCAGTCAGGTGTTCAGTCAGGTGTTGGTCAGGAGTTGGTCAGGTGTTGGTCAGGTGTTCAGTCAGGTGTTGGTCAGGTGTTGGTCAGGTGTTCAGTCAGGTGTTGGTCAGGTATTGGTCAGGTGTTGGTCAGGTGATGGTAAGGTGTTCAGTCAGGTGTTGGTCAGGTGTTATGGCAGGTGATGGTCAGGTGTTGGTCAGGTGATGGTCAAGTAATGGTCAGGTGTTCAGTCAGGTGTTCAGTCAGGTGATGGTCAGGTGATGGATAGGTGTTCAGTCAGGTGATGGTCAGGTGTTCAGTCAGGTGTTGGTCAGGTGTTCAGTCAGGTGTTGGTCAGGTATTGGTCAGGTGTTGGTCAGGTGATCAAACAGGTGTTCAGTCAGGTGTTGGTCAGGTGTTATGGCAGGTGATGGTCAGGTGTTGGTCAAGTGATGGTCAGGTAATGGTCAGGTGTTCAGTCAGGTGTTCAGTCAGGTGATGGTCAGGTGATGGCTAGGTGTTCAGTCAGGTGATGGTCAGGTGTTCAGTCAGGTGTTGGTCAGGTGTTAAGTCAGGTGATGGTCAGGTGATGGTCAGGTGTTATGGCAAGTGATGGTAAGGTGTTCAGTCAGGTGTTATGGCAGGTGATGGTCAGGTGTTGGTCAGGTGATGGTCAAGTAATGGTCAGGTGTTCAGTCAGGTGTTCAGTCAGGTGATGGTCAGGTGATGGATAGGTGTTCAGTCAGGTGATGGTCAGGTGTTCAGTCAGGTGTTGGTCAGGTGTTCAGTCAGGTGTTGGTCAGGTGTTAAGTCAGGTGATGGTCAGGTGATGGTCAGGTATTCAGTCAGGTGATGGTCAGGTGATGTCAGGTATTGGTCAGGTGTTCAGTCAGGTGTTCAGTCAGGTGTTGGTCAGGTGTTAAGTCAGGTGATGGTCAGGTGATGGTCAGGTGTTCAGTCAGGTGTTGGTCAGGTGTTCAGTCAGGTGTTGGTCAGGTGTTAAGTCAGGTGATGGTCAGGTATTGGTCAGGTGTTCAGTCAGGTTTTGGTCACGTGTTCAGTCAGGTGATGGTCAGGTGTTCAGTCAGGTGTTGGTCAGGCGTTGGTAAGGTGTTGTCATGTGTTCAGTCAGGTGGTGGTCAGGTGTTGGTCAGGTGTTCAGTCAGGTGTTGGTCAGGTGTTCAGTCAGGTGTTGGTCAGGTGTTAAGTCAGGTGTGGGTCAG
>NW_013956449.1:0-820 GCF_001266775.1 Austrofundulus limnaeus
TCCCACCAGTTAGTAAGTTGCTCCCACCAGTTAGTAAGTCGTCCCCACTAGTTAATAAGTTGTTCCCACCAGTTAGTAAGTCGTTCCCACCAGTTAGTAAGTCGCTCCTCCCAGTTAGTAAGTTGTTCCCACCAGTTAGTAAGTCGCTCCCACCAGTTAGTAAGTCGCTCCCACCAGTTAGTAAGTTGTTCCCACCAATTAGTAAGTCACTCCCACAAGTTAGTAAGTTGTTCCCACCAATTAGTAAGTCACTCCCATCAGTTAGTAAGTCGTTCCCACCAGTTAGTAAGTCACTCCCACAAGTTAGTAAGTCCTTCCCACCAGTTAGTAAGTTGTTCCCACCAGTTAGAAAGTCGCTCCCACTGGTTAGTAAGTCGCTCCCACACGTTAGTAAGCCGCTCCCACCAGTTAGTAAGTTGTTCCCACCAATTAGTAAGTCGCTCCCAGAATTTAGTAAGTCGCTCCCTCCAGTTAGTAAGTCATTCCCACCAGTTAGTAAGTCGCTCCCACCAGTTAGTAAGTTGTTCCCACCAGTTAGTAAGTCGCTCCCACCAGTTAGTAAGTCACTCCCTCCAGTTAGTAAGTCATTCCCACCAGTTAGTAAGTCGCTCCCACCTGTTAGTAAGTTGCTCCCACCAGTTAGTGAGTCGCTCCCACAAGTTAGTAAGTCACTCCCATCAGTTAGTGATTCGCTCCCACAAGTTAGTGAGTCGCTCCCACCAGTTAGTAAGTCGTTACCACCAGTTAGTAAGTCGCTCCCACCAGTTAGTAAGTCGCTCCCACCAGTTAGTGAGTCGCTCCCACAAGTTAGTAAGTCACT
>NW_013956449.1:1820-2896 GCF_001266775.1 Austrofundulus limnaeus
GTTGTTCCCACCAATTAGTAAGTCACTCCCACAAGTTAGTAAGTCGCTCCCACAAGTTAGTATGTTGTTCCCACCAATTAGTAAGTCACTCCCATCAGGTAGTAAGTCATTCCCACCAGTTAGTAAGTCGCTCCCACCAGTTAGTAAGTTGTTCCCACCAATTAGTAAGTCACTCCCATCTGTTAGTAAGTCGTTCCCACCAGTTAGTAAGTCGCTCCCACCAGTTAGTAAGTTGTTCCCACCAATTAGTAAGTCACTCCCACATGTTAGTAAGTTGTTCCCACCAGTTAGTAAGTCACTCCTACTGGTTAGTAAGTCGGTCCCACACGTTAGTAAGTCGCTCCCACCAATTAGTAAGTCACTCCCATCAGTTAGTAAGTCGTTCCCACCAGTTAGTAAGTCGCTCCCACCAGTTAGTAAGTTGTTCCCACCAATTAGTAAGTCACTCCCACATGTTAGTAAGTTGTTCCCACCAGTTAGTAAGTCACTCCCACTGGTTAGTAAGTCGCTCCCACACGTTAGTAAGTCGCTCCCACCAGTTAGTAAGTCGCTCCCACCAGTTAGTAAGTTGTTCCCACCAATTAGTAAGTCGCTCCCACTGTTTGTAAGTCGCTCCCACCAGTTAGTATGTTGTTCCCACCAATTAGTAAGTCACTCCCACAATTTAGTAAGTCGCTCCCACCAGTTAGTAAGTTGTACCCACCAATTAGTAAGTCACTCCCACCAATTAGTAAGTCGTTCCCACCAGTTAGTAAGTTGTTCCCACCAGTTAGTAAGTCGCTCCCACCAGTTAGTAAGTTGTTCCCACCAATTAGTAAGTCACTCCCACAGTTTGTAAGTCGCTCCCACAAGTTAGTATGTTGTTCCCACCAATTAGTAAGTCACTCCCACAAGTTAGTAAGTCGCCCCCACAAGTTAGTAAGTCGTTCCCACCAGTCAGTAAGTTGTTCCCACCAGTTAGTAAGTCGCTCCCACCAGTTAGTAAGTTGTTCCTAACTGGTGGGAACGAGGTACTGACTGGTGGGAATGACATACTAACTGGTGGGAACGAGATACTAACTGGTGGGAACAACTTA
>NW_013956450.1:0-287 GCF_001266775.1 Austrofundulus limnaeus
GTATCCGGGAAATATGTGTGTGTGTGATTCCTCACGGTTCCTGCTTTACATCTCTCTGCATCTTTGGCGTATCATGTTCACAGATCCACGGCCATACGGTGGCTGTCGGTTATGGATTACCAATATATAACAAAATATCAGTATTATAAAATAAAAATTGTATACTAGTCTAGCAAATAAGATGTTTTGCACAAAACAAATATGAATGTAAACATATTCAGACATAAAGAACAGACCAACACTTTTAAAAGATATATATTTTTATTAACGCACACACACACAAAAAC
>NW_013956450.1:1009-1639 GCF_001266775.1 Austrofundulus limnaeus
ATTATGATCTATGAAATATTGTTTGTAATTTTATTTGTATTTTGTGCAGACTGTTAATTATTTGTTTAAAGATTAATCATTTGGTTTTGTTTTTCATGATTCAGGTGGATGCAGAGTTCATAGTTGGTGCTCTTTCTCCAAACTTGGCTGAGGAAGGATCTGTCAGACGTCAGAAAGAACTGAAAGTTCTAAATTTTCTGCAAGACTTTCTGCAGAATCTTGAAGACAAAGGTAAGACATTATACTTTAATAGGACTTTGACCATACCGTCCCAGCTTAAACTCCAAGAAGAAATGTTGCCTTGCACAGGTTTAGTAGCTGCTACTCAGATAAAGTTCACTAAGTTGCACACTACAAAGTATTATAAAATATGAAACAGTTGAAGACTCTACAAAAGGGATAAAATAGACCTCAGATTGGTTGTAGTTCTGTAATGATGCAGGATTCAAACCACCCTTTGGTGGTTGGGAGGGAGAAGTGACATAATACACAAATTTCAGATAGTTGATCCCACAGTTCTTCCCTTCACCATAGGCCTTTGAGTTTTTACCGGTGCAGTAGGTAGTTCTGAGAAGACTAGGGACTTGACTGCAAATTTGGACCATAACACCTTACACTTCTTCTTTGCTC
>NW_013956450.1:2639-3618 GCF_001266775.1 Austrofundulus limnaeus
GAATAAATACTAACTGAATTAGGAACATACAAATTTCAGCAAAATTAAAAAGCAACATTTTTAACAAACTCAATTTATGATACATAGACACCACCAAGGACAATTTCCACGTTCATTTCAGTTTTGCGTGGAAAATGGCGTACGCAAGGTTTTTGTGCAAACGCACCGTTGATACATGAGGTCTATAGATGTCTGACCTCCCATTACCCCTGTATTTGTGTCCATTGTTTTCTCCTCAGTTCAACTTTTTAAGCAGCCTCAACTTGGCGTGGTGTCGACATGTTGCAAAAGGTAGTCACACACTAAGCCTACCTACTACATGTCTTTTATGCTCTAATCACATGCTTGTTCAAAAATAGATACGAACTAAAGATGGAAAGCGTTAACTTACTGAAAACGGTAGATCCGCTTGGCATTGAATCAAACAGAGAATAGTCATGTTGCGTTGTCCCCCCACTGTAAAAGAAAAAACCGGAAGTTCTTCTTCCTTGCTGTTTAATGGCGATTGGCAAACAACGAGATTGGTGCATTACCGCCACCGACTGGTACGGAGTGTGGACCAGAATTAAATTCTATTGTATAAGTGTGCTAATTTATGATATCAAAAAATTATTTGATAAATTTTACTTTTCGAGTTACTTCTAAATGGGTTATTCTTTTTTGCGGCAACACTTTGGCTTCAGGACTTTTGAAAAAAAAAAAGAAGAGTAATATTTTAAGTTTTAAATATTCTGTTACATCACTGACATGCTTAACAATAAGACATGAATAATGGTCAAACTCAGGGCTGGATAAAGTAATAATTACAGGTAGTTTATTTCACCATCATCTCTAAATTTGTTCCATCCTGTTAGGGACATTTACATGTAGACCACAAATAGTTAAACATGTAAATATTGATAAATAACTTTTTCTTAAAAAGAATATGTCCCTTTTACTATAATATATTTTGTTTTTGAAATTGTAACATATCAAGTAG
>NW_013956451.1:0-1209 GCF_001266775.1 Austrofundulus limnaeus
AGTAAAATGTTCTTACTCCACTGGCAGAAATGTTTGACTTAATTAGAGTCAAATGTTCAGACTAACAAGACAAACAATGGACAGTGGACAGTTTTTGCAGTGTAGGGCGTAGATGTCCTGCTCAAGTACAGTTCTGTCCCTTGTGGTCTGTGTGAGTATTACAATCTAAGTAATCCTCTTTATAAAACAAATCCTTCTGTCTTATTTAAGATGAAAGTGCTATCATCACAGCTTGAAGAAGAACTATAACTTGTATGCTGGTCTCTGAATGAGAAGATAAAGTCTGTAGACAGAGAAAAGGAGCATACTGGACCGTGTGGATGCTGGGATGTTCCCTGCAGACATCAACCAGTGTCAGAGCTGCACCATCTCCAATGCTGTTGTAGGCCACACTGATCTCCTGCAGACTGGTCTGCTGCTGCAGCTTCTCAGCCAGCTGCAGGGCCCCACTATCCCCCAGACCAGTGTGCATTAGGGACAGCTGCACCAGGGACCGGTTCTCTGGGAGGGCCTCCAGCAGGGTGCCACATCCAGAGTCCAGCAGTGGATTGTCACAGAGCCTGAAGAGACATGTGTGTAACTAAAGAACACAACTCACAAACATACAACAGCTGTTTGTTTCATCATTTATAATACATTTACATATTTCATCAGATTGATTTAATACTCTACTTATTTCTACACTTCCAGCTGCAAGAAATTCACAAAACAAGCTCACATCACAAACTGTCATACTTTAGGATATGTGCAAAACATTTTCACACCAACGACATGAGAAAATAAAAGGTTTTTAACTCTTTACTAAGCTAGCACAGAGAAGAGAAGCTGTGAGGATTACATGTTCCTATACTTCATGTTTTAATCACAGCTTTATAAATAAATGACTTGTTGGACAAATTTCTTTACAACATGATGAACCACTGTGACCCTGACAGGACCTTCTGACCCTGACAGGACCTTCTGACCCTGACAGGTCCTTCTGACCCTGACAGGACCTTCTGACCCTGACAGGACCTTCTGACCCTGACAAGACCTTCTGACCTTCTGACCCTGACAGGACCTTCAGACCCTGACAGGACCTTCTGACCCTGACAGGACCTTCTGACCTTCTGACCCTGACAGGACCTTCTGACCCTGACAGGACCTTCTGACCCTGACAGGACCTTCTGACCCTGACAGGACCTTCTGACCCTGACAGGACCTTCTGAC
>NW_013956451.1:3122-3697 GCF_001266775.1 Austrofundulus limnaeus
GGTCCTCCGGAGGACCCGGCCCACCTGTACAGGGTAGTGTGGGTCCTCCGGAGGACCCGGCCCACCTGTACAGGGTAGTGTGGGTCCTCCAGAGGACCCGGCCCACCTGTACAGGGTAGTCTGGGTCCTTCAGAGGACCCGGCCCACCTGTACAGGGTAGTCTGGGTCCTTCAGAGGACCAGGCCCACGTGGACAGGGTAGTCTGGGTCCTCCAGAGGACCCGGCCCACCTGTACAGGGTAGTCTGGGTCCTTCAGAGGACCCGGCCCACCTGTACAGGGTAGTCTGGGTCCTCCAGAGGACCCGGCCCACCCTGACCGGGTAGTCTGGGCCCTCTGGAGGACCCGGCCCACCTGGACAGGGTAGTCTGGGTCCTCCAGAGGACCCGGCCCACCTGTACAGGGTAGTCTGGGTCCTCCGGACCCGGCCCACCTGGACAGGGTAGTCTGGGCCCTCTGGAGGACCCGGCCCACCTGGACAGGGTAGTCTGGGTCCTCCAGAGGACCCGGCCCACCTGGACAGGGTAGTCTGGGTCCTCCAGAGGACCCGGCCCACCTGTACAGGGTAGTCTGGGTC
>NW_013956452.1:0-248 GCF_001266775.1 Austrofundulus limnaeus
CTGTCAGCTGCAGGATCAAACATCTGTCAGCTGCAGGATCAAACATCTGTCAGCTGCACGATCAAACATCTGTCAGCTGCAGGCTCAAACATCTGTCAGCTGCAGGATCAAACATCTGTCAGCTGCAGGCTCAAACATCTGTCAGCTGCACGATCAAACATCTGTCAGCTGCAGGCTCAAACATCTGTCAGCTGCACGATCAAACATCTGTCAGCTGCAGGCTCAAACATCTGTCAGCTGCACGATCA
>NW_013956452.1:1248-2334 GCF_001266775.1 Austrofundulus limnaeus
AAATCAATGTGGTCCCACGGCCCTCTGTGGCCCAAAGTTAAAAACTGCTGTTGTTTTGAGGCCCTCAAGGTGGCGCTGTGGCCCATGGTTTAATAATCTTTGCTGTAGAACACCTGAGCAGAAATCATGTGGTTTTGTTTTTTACATCTTGTCCTCTTGGTTCCTCAGAACCTTCTGGTTCATATGATTAAAGTTTAAGTTTTCATCTTCTGACCGTTTGTGAACTTGAACATTACAACACACGAGTTTGCACACGTGTCAGAGATGTGAGGCTGCAGTAGATCCAGCAGCATCACCTGGTCTGAAGCAGGAACAAGCCTTGACCCACCCCACCCTGCTTCTGCAGGAGCGGGAGCGAGAGCGGGAACTCCGTGAGCGCCACCGAGACCGCGAGCGTGAACGAGATCACCGCGAGAGGGAGCGGCGCCAACGGGAGCGGGAGAGGGAACGAGAGCGGGAGCGTGAGAAGGAGAGGATGAGACGGAAGGAGGAGTGGGAGAGGGACCGCATGAAGCGAGACGAGAAGGAGAGGCCGAAGATCCGTCCTCCTCGAGACATCCGGGAGAAGAAGGAGGAGGAGAAGGTGAAACCTCGCTCCCCCCTCAGCCTGCCTCCAAAGTAAGTAACACTTTATATTCATCGTTGCTCCGCTTCCTCGGTGATCTGTGTCACGCTCACCTTTAAATCTAAATATGATGACACTTCCTTCTTTGTCATTCTGTTTTTCTACTATGTTTATTTTTAGCTTCTGAGTAACCACTATCATCACAGTTTAAAAACAACCATCATGTCCTACAGGAAGTGATGCAAGAAAGCATTACTAGTTAATGAGGCGGCACCTAAAGGCTAATTAATGACTATAATTAGCACACTTTTATGTTGAAAAAAAAAATTAAAGAAAACGCACTGCTTTGCTGTCAGTGCTGTCCTTTGTCTGACTGAATATTTGATTCAGTCAGCGTCCAGGCTCTTTACACAGTGGTCCCAGGCTCTTTACACAGTGGTCCCAGGCTCTTTACGCAGTGGTCCCAGGCTCTTTACGCAGTGGTCCCAGGCTCTTTACACAGTGGTCCCAGGCTCTTTACG
>NW_013956452.1:3334-3894 GCF_001266775.1 Austrofundulus limnaeus
GTCCCAGGCTCTTTACACACAGTGGTCCAAGGCTCTTTACACACAGTGGTCCCAGGCTCTTTACACACAGTGGTCCAAGGCTCTTTACACACAGTGGTCCCAGACTCTTTACACAGTGGTCCCAGGCTCTTTAAACACAGTGGTCCCAGGCTCTTTACACACAGTGGTCCCAGACTCTTTACACAGTGGTCCCAGGCTCTTTAAACACAGTGGTCCCAGGCTCTTTATACACAGTGGTCCCAGGCTCTTTACACACAGTGGTCCCAGGCTCTTTACACACAGTGGTCCAAGGCTCTTTACACAGTGGTCCCAGGCTCTTTACACACAGTGGTCCAAGGCTCTTTACACAATGGTCCCAGGCTCTTTACACAGTGGTCCCAGGCTCTTTACACAGTGGTCCCAGGCTCTTTACACAGTGGTCCCAGGCTCTTTACACAGTGGCCCCAGGCTCTTTACACACAGTGGTCCCAGGCTCTTTACACAGTGGTCCCAGGCTCTTTACACAGTGGTCCCAGGCTCTTTACACACAGTGGTCCAAGGCTCTTTACACACAGTGGTCC
>NW_013956453.1:0-1894 GCF_001266775.1 Austrofundulus limnaeus
AGTACTGTAGGAGAGGTAGTAAAGTTCTGTAGGACAGGTAGTAAAGTACTGTAGGACAGGTAGTAAAGTTCTGTAGGACAGGTAGTAAAGTACTGTAGGACAGGTAGTAAAGTACTGTAGGACAGGTACTTAAGTACTCTAGGACAGGTAGTAATGTTCTGTAGGACAGGTAGTAAAGTACTGTAGGACAGGTTGTAAAGTACGGTAGGACAGGTAGTAAAGTACTGTAGGACAGGTACTTAAGTACTGTAGGACAGGTAGTAAAGTTCTGTAGGACAGGTAGTAAAGTACTGTAGGACAGGTAGTAAAGTTCTGTAGGACAGGTAGTATAGTTCTGTAGGACAGATAGTAAAGTTCTGTAGGACAGGTAGTAAAGTTCTGTAGGACAGGTAGTAAAGTTCTGTAGGACAGGTAGTAAAGTACTGTAGGACAGGTAGTAAAGTACTGTAGGACAGGTACTTAAGTTCTGTAGGACAGGTAGTAAAGTGCTGTAGGACAGGTAGTAAAGTACTGTAGGACAGGTAGTAAAGTTCTGTAGGACAGGTAGTAAAGTACTGTAGGACAGGTAGTAAAGTTCTGTAGGACAGGTACTTAAGTTCTGTAGGACAGGTACTTAAGTTCTGTAGGACAAATAGTAAAGTTCTGATGGACAGGTAGTAAAGTACTGTAGGACAGATAGTAAAGTACTGTAGGACAGGTACTTAAGTTCTGTAGGACAGGTAGTAAAGTTCTGTAGGATAGGTACTTAATTTCTGTAGGACAGGTAGTAAAGTACTGTAGGACAGGTAGTAAAGTACTGTAGGACAGATAGTAAAGTTCTGTAGGACAGGTAGTAAAGTTCTGTAGGACAGGTACTTAAGTACTGTAGGACAGGTAGTAAAGTTTTTTAGGACAGGTAGTAAAGTACTGTAGGACAGGTAGTAAAGTACTGTAGGGCAGATAGTAAAGTTCTGTAGGACAGGTACTAAAGTACTGTGGGACAGGTACTAAAGTACTGTGGGACAGTTACTAAAGTACTGTAGGACAGGTACTAAAGTACTGTGGGACAGGTACTAAAGTACGGTAGGGCAGGTACTAAAGTACTGTAGGACAGGTACTAAAGTACTGTAGGACAGGTACTAAAGTACTAGAGGACAGGTACTAAAGTACTGTAGGACAGGTAGTAAAGTACTTTAGGACAGGTACTAAAGTACTGTAGGACAGGTACTAAAGACTGTAGGACAGGTACTAAAGTACTGTAGGACAGGTGCTAAAGTACTGTGGGACAAGTACTAGCATACTGTGGGACAGGTACTAAAGTACTGTGGGACAGTTACTAAAGTACTGTAGGACAGGTACTAAAGTACTGTGGGACAGGTACTAAAGTACGGTAGGGCAGGTACTAAAGTACTGTAGGACAGGTACTAAAGTACTAGAGGACAGGTACTAAAGTACTGTAGGACAGGTAGTAAAGTACTGTGGGACAGGTACTAAAGTACTGTGGGACAGGTACTAAAGTACTGTGGGACAGGTACTAAAGTACTTTAGGGCAGGTACTAAAGTACTGTAGGACAGGTACTAAAGTACTAGAGGACAGGTACTAAAGTACTGTAGGACAGGTAGTAAAGTACTGTAGGACAGGTAGTAAAGTTCTGTAGGACAGATAGTAAAGTACTGTAGGACAGGTAGTAAAGTTCTGTAGGACAGATAGTAAGGTACTGTAGGACAGATAGTAAAGTACTGTAGGACAGGTACTTAAGTTCTGTAGGACAGGTAGTAAAGTACTGTAGGACAGGTAGTAAAGTACTGTAGGACAGGTAGTAAAGTTCTGTAGGACAGATAGTAAAGTACTGTAGGACAGATAGTAAAGTACTGTAGGACAGATAGTAAAGTACTGTAGGACAGATAGTAAAGT
>NW_013956454.1:0-771 GCF_001266775.1 Austrofundulus limnaeus
AGAGTGTACTGTAGAATATACTACAGAGTGTACTGTAGAATATACTACAGAGTGCACTGTAGAATATACTACAGAGTGCACTGTAGTACACTCTACAGTGCACTCTACAGTATATTCTACAGTGCAATCTGTAGTACACTCTACAGTACACTCTACAGTATACTCTACAGTGCACTCTGTAGTATACTCTACAGTGCACTCTATAGTATATTCTACAGTACACTCTGTAGTATATTCTACAGTACACTCTGTAGTATATTCTACAGTGCACTCTATAGTATATTCTACAGTACACTCTGTAGTATATTCTACAGTACACTCTATAGTATATTCTACAGTGCACTCTATAGTATATTCTACAGTACACTCTATAGTATATTCTACAGTGCACTCTATAGTATATTCTACAGTACACTCTATAGTATATTCTGCAGTGCACTCTATAGTATATTCTACAGTGCACTCTACAGTACACTCTACAGTACACTCTACAGTGCACTCTATAGTATATTCTACAGTACACTCTATAGTATATTCTACAGTATATTCTACAGTACACTCTATAGTATATTCTACAGTGCACTCTATAGTATATTCTACAGTGCACTCTACAGTATATTCTACAGTGCACTCTACAGTGCACTCTATAGTATATTCTACAGTACACTCTATAGTATATTCTACAGTGCACTCTATAGTATATTCTACAGTGCACTCTACAGTATATTCTACAGTGCACTCTATAGTATATTCTACAGTGCACTCTACAGT
>NW_013956454.1:1771-2241 GCF_001266775.1 Austrofundulus limnaeus
GTACACTCTATAGTACACTCTACAGTGCACTCTACAGTACACTCTACAGTGCACTCTATAGTACACTCTACAGTACACTACAGTGCAGTCTATAGTATATTCTACAGTACACTACAGTACACTCTATAGTATATTCTACAGTACACTCTATAGTACACTCTACAGTACACTCTACAGTACACTCTACAGTGCACTCTACAGTACACTCTATAGTATGTTCTACAGTACACTATAGTATATTCTACAGTGCACTCTATAGTACACTCTGCAGTACACTCTAGTATATTCTACAGTGCACTCTATAGTATATTCTACAGTGCACTCTACAGTACACTACAGTACACTCTACAGTGCACTCTATAGTACACTCTATAGTACACTCTATAGTATATTCTACAGTGCACTCTATAGTATATTCTACAGTGCACTCTACAGTACACTACAGTACACTCTACAGTGCACTCTATAGT
>NW_013956454.1:3241-3893 GCF_001266775.1 Austrofundulus limnaeus
TACACTACAGTACACTCTACAGTGCACTCTATAGTATATTCTACAGTGCACTCTATAGTACACTCTATAGTACACTCTATAGTATATTCTACAGTGCACTCTATAGTATATTCTACAATGCACTCTACAGTATACTCTACAGTACACTACAGTACACTCTACAGTGCACTCTATAGTATATTCTACAGTGCACTCTATAGTACACTCTACAGTACACTCTATAGTATATTCTACAGTGCACTCTATAGTATATTCTACAGTACACTCTATAGTATATTCTACAGTGCACTCTACAGTATATTCTACAGTGCACTCTATAGTATATTCTACAGTGCACTCTACAGTANAGTACACTCTATAGTATATTCTACAGTGCACTCTATAGTATATTCTACAGTACACTCTATAGTACACTCTATAGTATATTCTACAGTGCACTCTATAGTATATTCTACAGTACACTCTATAGTATATTCTACAGTGCACTCTACAGTACACTATAGTATATTCTACAGTACACTCTATAGTATATTCTACAGTACACTCTACAGTACACTATAGTATATTCTACAGTACACTCTATAGTATATTCTACAGTACACTCTACAGTACACTATAGTATATTCTACAGTACACTCTATAGTATATTCTA
>NW_013956455.1:0-974 GCF_001266775.1 Austrofundulus limnaeus
GTCAGGATGCATGATTAGTGAAATAAGATTTTTCTGACCTTGTCTGTCACAAATTGTTTTTCACCACTTAAACCAGTGAATTAAGCTTGTAGATCTCAATCCTCCAGCCCTGCTGGTGTAGCTGCAGAGGTCAGGTTGGTGAAACTTGTTGTGTTGCTGCCCCCTGCTGCAGAGCTCAGGAAGATGCACCAGAGCCAGTGATGGAGAGGATGCTGAAGGATGAGATCGTCAGACTAACTAACATCAAGGCTTCTGCCAAAATCAGGTCCGTGTCGAGCAAAAATCATGACTCCAGGTTTAAATGTAAAAAAATAAATAAATAAAAACTTGACATGGTGCAGTAAATCCTCTGTGCCCTCTCAGGTGGATGGACTGCCTGTTGTGTGCAGGTGGAGAGCTGAAGGTGGCGCTACTTCTGCAAAATAACACCATCGAGACCTACAGCCTGAAGACCTCCGACAAGACCCCCGTCGCCAATAAGATGGCTCGTCTCACGCTCGGGGGCCACCGCACCGACATCCGCACGCTGGCCTTCAGCTCCGACAACTTGGCTGTCCTCTCCGCCTCGGGGGACACAGTCAAAGTCTGGAACAGGTGAGGCTGCTTCTTAGCCAGAGGGTCTTGGAAATCAGCTTTAATGATGTGTAGAACATACGTTCTCAAACTGTGGTCAGCGAGAACTATCTTGAGGGTCCTCAGAAAATTGTTAATTTGTTTTTTCTTTTTAAAAACACATGGAGAACAATAAACTAATAAAACAAACATAGTAAACTTAATAAAAATATGTGACCCATCATATCGAAATGAGGATTAAATCATATTTGGTCAAAATGACCTAATTACATTTTCAGATTCTTGGCTTTAAAAGCTACTGGATCATTCTGTTATAACTAAATCCATATACACGGCAGGTAAAATAAATATTGAACACGTCAACATTTTTCTCAGTAAATATATTACTAGAGGTGCTAATG
>NW_013956455.1:1974-2893 GCF_001266775.1 Austrofundulus limnaeus
TGTAAGGGGTCCCCAGACCCAAATGGCTTGAGAACCCCTGGTCTAGAAGGGCTGGTTCTGATCGTGTTCTGCCTGTCTCAGGTCCACTCTGCAGGTGATCCGCACCATGGCCTGTGAGTACGCCCTCTGCTCCCTTTTTGTCCCCGGAGACAGACAGATAATCCTGGGAACTAAGGTATTCACATTCTCTTTTTAAACAATTCCATAGATTAACTTGTTTTGTTAGAAATAATGTCATCTAAGTAGAGTAAAGTGAATTTCTTAGGATTCTGTGTCGTCTGTTTAACTTTTTGTGTGTTTCAGAGTGGAAAGCTTCAGATCTTTGAGCTGGCCTCAGGGAGCCTTCTGGAGACTGTAGAGGCTCATGATGGAGCCCTGTGGTCCCTGTGCCTGGCCCCAGATCAGGTGAACATCACTTCCTGCAGCACTGCGTTAGCTGATGAGAAAATTTGTTTCCTGTAGTTACTTTGACAGTGAATTATAAAGATGAGCTGATCTTTTTTGACTTGTTTGCTGGTTTTACAGAGAGGCATCGTCACTGGAAGTGCAGACAAGACTGTAAAATTCTGGGAGTTTGAGCTTATGAAGGACACAGGAACAAATCAGAAGTAAGTTGTTATCGGTTCGTCTGTCCATTCAGTCATTTTTGTCCTCTTATCTGGAATCGGGTCACAGAAGCAATAGGTTAAGCAGGGAATCCAGATATCCATTATTACTAATGATACTTTCCAGTTCCTCCTGGGCAAGAAAGAAAATCTGAGACACAAAGACAATGTTTTCTTTAACTTAATTGGCTTTATGAAAAATAGTGGGTTGTTTAAAATCATTTACACCAATAAGAGTACCGTATTTTTCGGACTAAAAGCCGCATCGGACTATAAGCCGCACCCCCCACCCCCCATCAGTAAAAACAAAAACA
>NW_013956456.1:0-299 GCF_001266775.1 Austrofundulus limnaeus
AATTTTAGGTGCAGGTCAGTTATTTTTTAAAATAATTATGATAAAACTAATCGTGTGTTTTTGTAACATGACCTGACTCCTGATACATAAAACAGTAAAAATGAAAAGGGGTCCAGTCTTGCTTCAGTATTTAGATCACCAAGCCATGATGCTGCGTGCCATTAAACTCACTCCACTCCTCCAAACACCACGATCACAATGAGAAACCAGCTTGATCTCATTCTGTTAGTGTTGTGCATGTTTACAACCCTGCACAACCCAACATACTCTGTCATGTGTAATAATGACCAGTGCAGTCT
>NW_013956456.1:2137-2838 GCF_001266775.1 Austrofundulus limnaeus
CTGATACACAGTACTGTACTAAAATTACAAACTTACTAATTCACTTATGCATTTAATCAAATTATAGAAATTGGTGAAATTTCAAACAAATTAGTTCAAAAATTTGTTAATCCTTGACCTGTGTCAAATTGACACAGTATGTACTTTAACCACTTAGAGAGCACCAAATGATAAATTAAATACAAATTATGTTTTTGTATCAGTGTACAGGATGTTTAAGTAACTTATTCTTTAATACAACATATCAAATCTAAGTCTTCAGTGCTCATTAAAAAGTTTTTTTTCTAAAGCATGTCTTGTGTATAATATGAAATTTAAAGCTTGTATGTCCATATTTGATAAGTTAGATAAATTGAAAACTGGAGTAAGAATATATTTTGTGTTTGTGCAACAACAATTACTCAACCTATTTAATTTGAGCTAAATATGTTGCGTGGACTCACAAAATGTTCCTCAGTTTATTATGTTGAAGGAGTATCAGTAATGTACAGAAGGGTTACTGGACTCTGTCTTATTTCTGCAGAAAACGTGGGACCAGAGAAGCAAATCTTGACCAAATCCAGAACCAGCCTCAGTCTTCATCCAGAGAAAGGTCAGATCACTTTTATCAACTTTCACAGTTGTCTTACTGCATACATTGAATTCAGTTTTAGCCTCTACACATCACAATGTCTGCTTTTAATGTCACTTCTGTTTTTATT
>NW_013956456.1:3838-4131 GCF_001266775.1 Austrofundulus limnaeus
TGTCAGCGCCTGCAGAATATGAGTACAGAGTGGTGCAGGTGACCAGAGGAGAAACAGTCCTGTTCACCTGCAGCACATCTGAGACAGATTTAACATTGATCAGATGGACTCATGGCAGATTTTTGTTTTTTCATTCCTTCGATCAGAACAAAACTTTTTCTAATTTTTCTTTGAGCCGTTTCATAATAGACAATAACACACCAACCACTCTACGTATTGTAGAT
Organism: Austrofundulus limnaeus; assembly: GCF_001266775.1. Classification (NCBI taxonomy): domain Eukaryota; kingdom Metazoa; phylum Chordata; class Actinopteri; order Cyprinodontiformes; family Rivulidae; genus Austrofundulus; species Austrofundulus limnaeus. The sequence continues at coordinate 4,063 of NW_013956456.1, forward strand.
GTTCAGCATGATGATGCAGGACTGTATACATGTGAAGAAATTTTGTAACTGATTAATTGAATATTAGAT
>NW_013956456.1:5131-5729 GCF_001266775.1 Austrofundulus limnaeus
TTGGTTGGTCTGACATAAAAAATAACTTAAATTTGATTCGGTCATTACACATGTACAAGTACAAGGCAACAAAATCCATTTTAGCATCATTAAACAACAAATGCAGAGTACATTATATATATGATTGAAGTGTTATAGGTCTCTACTAATCTGTACATCATGATTCATGTGAATAACACATTCATATATCCTACCCACATATCTGTATTTATTGAATAAATGTAAAATAAACACAACAAAACAAATATAGTCACTTTGGTTACCATAAAAATAACATTATGCATAAGCTTGTGCGATCTTGCAATATTTTGTGCGATCTCACTCTTAGTGCACTATGTGTTGTGAATGGCTCTCTGCTACTACCACTCTAAGTTATAGCTCAATATCTGTAAAACCTAATGAGGCATAGCCATTTATTTGCATTTACTAAAACAGCAGCAGTCATCTTAAATCAGGTTGACTCCAAACATGAGTCAGTGGCAGACGTACGTCCATTGATTACTTCCTGCAAGATTCAGTAAAATGTATTTATTGGATTATAAGATAATATGCTAATGATACAGACAAATAAACAGACAAAAACTTTATTGAATAAATG
>NW_013956457.1:0-1258 GCF_001266775.1 Austrofundulus limnaeus
ACACACACACACACACACACACACACACACACACACAGCTGAATCAGCTGCTGTCAGTCTTATTAAAACTTAAACTCTCAGTAAAATCCTGGCCTACAACCAAAAACCACGCCCATTTGTTAAGCCCCGCCCCATGCTTAGGAAACAGTTTGTAAAAAAATGATGAACAAGAAGCAGCAGGACTGACAGGAAAAATTTCTGAGAAAAAACTGAAGAAAACTTCTGGTAAACTTGTTCTGATGTGTTTGGTTCAAAAACCAGAAAGTCCTGATTTTATGTTTTTATTCCCCAAGAACCTGCAAACACCTGACCCAGACCCAGAACCATTACTGGAACTAGACCCAGACCCATTACTGGAACTAGACCCAGACCCAGAACCATTACTAGAACTAGACCCAGAACCATTACTGGAACTAGACCCAGACCCAGAACCATTACTGGAACTAGACCCAGACCCAGAACCATTACTAGAACTAGACCCAGAACCATTACTAGAACTAGACCCAGATCCAGAACCATTACTGGAACTAGACCCAGACCCAGAACCATTACTAGAACTAGACCCAGAACCATTACTAGAACTAGACCCAGATCCAGAACCATTACTGGAACTAGACCCAGACCCAGAACCATTACTAGAACTAGACCCAGAACCATTACTAGAACTAGAACCAGAACCAGAACCATTACTGGAACTAGACCCAGACCCAGAACCATTACTAGAACTAGACCCAGAACCATTACTAGAACTAGACCCAGATCCAGAACCATTACTGGAACTAGACCCAGACCCAGAACCATTACTAGAACTAGACCCAGAACCATTACTAGAACTAGAACCAGAACCAGAACCATTACTGGAACTAGACCCAGACCCAGAACCATTACTAGAACTAGACCCAGAACCATTACTAGAACTAGACCCAGATCCAGAACCATTACTGGAACTAGACCCAGACCCAGAACCATTACTAGAACTAGACCCAGAACCATTACTAGAACTAGAACCAGAACCATTACTAGAACTAGACCCAGATCCAGAACCATTACTAGAACTAGACCCAGATCCAGAACCATTACTGGAACTAGACCCAGACCCAGAACCATTACTAGAACTAGACCCAGAACCATTACTAGAACTAGAACCAGAACCATTACTAGAACTAGTCCCAGACCCAGAACCATTACTAGAACTAGACCCAGATCCAGAACCATTACTGGAACTAGACCCAGATCCAGAACCATTACTGGAACTAGA
>NW_013956457.1:2258-2891 GCF_001266775.1 Austrofundulus limnaeus
GATTTTCATCTGAAACCTGAACCTCCTCTTCCTCATCTTCCTCATCATCACTCAAAAAAATCAGAGCCCCGCCCACAACAAACAAAAATAAATCATCTCCAGAGTCACAAACAAACTGAGGAGAAATTATTCTTTAATTCAGTTCCAGTCTCAAGTTTTAGTTTGTCTCCATGTGAAATAATCTGATCTGAAATCAGAGAATAATCTGAGCTGACAGATTTGTGTTGATTTGTGCTCAGGTTTGATTTAATCCAGAACTGACACAGTTGAACTTCTGTAGGTTTGAGGAACAACAAGCTAAAGTTCGGCTGATGAAATGTTTGCCTGCAGTCAGAGATCAGGGCTCATTAACCCACAGCTGCTTCACTGAGTCCTTCAGCAGGTGACTGAAGTTTGAAAAATCAGCTTTCAGCAGCAGACAGAGAGACCCAGATCCATCAGAACCAGAGACCTGGATCCATCAGAACCAGAGACCCGGATCCATCAGAACCAGAGACCCAGATCCATCAGAACCAGAGACCCGGATCCATCAGAACCAGAGACCCGGATCCATCAGAACCAGAGACCCGGATCCATCAGAACCAGAGACCCGGATCCATCAGAACCAGAGACCCGGATCCATCAGAACCTCCA
>NW_013956458.1:0-664 GCF_001266775.1 Austrofundulus limnaeus
ACACACACACACACACACACACACACACACACACACCATCGCTCAGATCACAGAATTTGCTTTTAATGATTTCATTACCCGGAGCTACACAGATCGTTGTTACCTAAACAAGAAATTACTTTTTATTAAGATGATGAGAAAAATAAAAATAAACAACTTTTGCAGCTGAACTGAACTCTGGAAAAACTAATTATGTTGCTTATTTTCTTCACTTCATGCATTATTTACAGATGATTAATGCACAGTTTCCTGCAGAACTTCAACTAACAGTTCAAACTACAGGCAGAAAGAGGGCTGGGCTCACTGATTATGATGTGTAAATAACAACCACAACGACAACAACAACCACAACAAAAAATCAGAGCCTGGCTCCTCCAGCTCACAGGTCGACCAGGAAAATGTTGAGAGAAAACCAAGAGAAGTGTGATTTATGGAGACATTTTATGAAACATCTCATCTATGATTCTAAAAGAAACATGAAGACAGAACATGTCCATGTGTCTCTGTAAGGACTGAGACATGTCCAGGTGTCTCTGTAACGACTGAGACATGTCCATGTGCCTCTATGATGGACTGAGACATGTCCATGTGCCTCTATGATGGACTGAGACATGTCCATGTGCCTCTATGATGGACTGAGACATGTCCATGTGCCTCTATGATG
>NW_013956458.1:1623-2227 GCF_001266775.1 Austrofundulus limnaeus
TGTCCTCGTCTCCTGGTCCTTGTCTTCAGGTCCATGTCTCCTGTCCTCGTCTCCTGGTCCTTGTCTTCAGGTCCATGTCTCCTGTCCTCGTCTCCTGGTCCTTGTCTTCAGGTCCTTGTCTCCTGGTCATTGTCTTCAGGTCCTTGTCTCCTGTCCTCGTCTCCTGGTCCTTGTCTTCAGGTCCTTGTCTCCTGTCCTCGTCTCCTGGTCCTTGTCTTCAGGTCCTTGTCTCCTGTCCTCGTCTCCTGGTCCTTGTCTTCAGGTCCTTGTCTCCTAGTCCTTGTCTCCTGGTCCTTGTCTTCAGGTCCTTGTCTTCTGTCCTTGTCTCCTGTTCCTTGTCTTCAGGTCCTTGTCTCCTGTCCTTGTCTCCTGTTCCTTGTCTTCAGGTCCTTGTCTCCTGGTCCTCGTCTCCTGGTCCTTGTCTTCAGGTCCTTGTCTTCTGTCCTTGTCTCCTGGTCCTTGTCTTCAGGTCCTTATCTCCTGTCCTCGTCTCCTGGTCCTTGTCTTCAGGTCCTTGTCTTCAGGTCCTTGTCTCCTGGTCCTTGTCTCCTGGTCCTTGTCTTCAGGTCCTTGTCTCCTGTCCTCGTCTCCTGGTCCTTGTCTC
>NW_013956458.1:3227-3850 GCF_001266775.1 Austrofundulus limnaeus
TCTTTGATGCTAATGCCAGCTTATCCATGCTAGTCAGTAGCTTCCACAATGCTAATACCAGCTTATCCATGCTAGTTGCTAGCTTCTCCAATGCTAATGCCAGTTTATCTATGCTAGTCACTAGCTTCCACAATGCTAACACCAGCTTATCCATGCTAGTCGCTAGCCTCTTTGATGCTAATGCCAGCTTATCCATGCTAGTCAGTAGCTTCCACAATGCTAATACCAGCTTATCCATGCTAGTCGCTAGCCTCTCCAATGCTAATGACAGCTTATCCATGCTAGTCAGTAGCTTCCACAATGCTAATACCAGCTTATCCATGCTAGTTGCTAGCTTCTCCAATGCTAATGCCAGTTTATCCATGCTAGTCAGTAGCTTCCACAATGCTAATACCAGCTTATCCATGCTAGTTGCTAGCTTCTCCAATGCTAATGCCAGTTTATCTATGCTAGTCACTAGCTTCCACAATGCTAACACCAGCTTATCCATGCTAGTCGCTAGCCTCTTTGATGCTAATGCCAGCTTATCCATGCTAGTCAGTAGCTTCCACAATGCTAATACCAGCTTATCCATGCTAGTTGCTAGCTTCTCCAATGCTAATGCCAGTTTATCTATGCTAGTC
>NW_013956459.1:0-500 GCF_001266775.1 Austrofundulus limnaeus
AAAATAATGAAGGCTTAAAATAGTTAAAGGAGGTGTTTTGAGAAATACTTAGATTATCAGATTATGTCAATCTAAGATGAATAAAGATTAAAGGAGATTTTAATCTTAGGAATCAAACAAATGTAGAGTTTTCACAAAGTTAACTATTTTTAATGGTTCACTTTGGGGTTTTGAATGAGAGATGTTAAGATTAGAGCAGATTGTTTTTACTTCAAATATTTTACTTACTGCGAGGAAGTGATTTGATCAAAGTTTCTGCACCAGCTGAGCTCTAACCAGACCTGGACTTGTTTAAGGTCCACAGGACCAGAGCCTCATTCAGACCAGCTGGACATCAGGTCTTACCCAGGGTTCAGCCTCAAGATGGTTCCTGGTCAGGTTGCAGGGCAGCTTGGACAGACTGTCAGGGTCCATGAGGTGGACAGTGGACAGCGTCTGAGGTCCCTCACAGGTGGACAGTGGACAGCGTCTGAGGTCCCTCACAGGTGGACAGTGGACAG
>NW_013956459.1:1500-2442 GCF_001266775.1 Austrofundulus limnaeus
CGTCTGAGGTCCCTCACAGGTGGACAGTGGACAGCGTCTGAGGTCCCTCACAGGTGGACAGTGGACAGCGTCTGAGGTCCCTCACAGGTGGACAGTGGACAGAGTCTGAGGTCCCTCACAGGTGGACAGCAGATGTCCAGTTTGGAAACAGACCTCCAGTGGGTTTGAAGCTTTTTAAGTCCAAGAAAACGGTTTCTTTCAGACAAACAAAGTTTCTTCTTAGTTTCACTGGTTCTGGAATGTTGGCTTTAAAGACCTTAGTTGTGAGTCTGTGTTGCTTCTCAGATACGACAAACACAAAACACAAACAGTTCAGACAGACCAACAGGACTGGAGTGATGGAAAGAAGAGAATTCTCTCAAACAGTTTCTGTGTTTACGTCACCAGATTAGTCTTAGTCTCACTCTCAAGGCTATAATAATACTGTGAGGGTGTCTCGGTCCAACAGATTTTCAAAATAAAACAGACAGTTTGTCTCCCTGTCAAGGAGAGCTTTGTCTGAAACAGAGAAATCCTGTTAGACACGTGTTCTAACACGTTGTGATTAGAGAGATGTCTGCATCAACTCTTCAGTTCATACTGACCCCAGACTGACACAAAGAGAAATTCATTTTATAAATGAGGAGCAGTTGTTTGTTTGTTTGTTTGTTTGTTTGTTTGTTTGTTACAGGTGCAGCTGTTTGTTTGGTACAGGTGCAGCTGTTTGTTTGTTTGTTTGTTTGTTACAGGTGCAGCTGGTTGTTTGTTTGTTACAGGTGCAGCTGTTTGTTTGTTTGTTTGTTTGTTTGTTTGTTTGTTACAGGTGCAGCAGGTTGTTTGTTTGTTACAGGTGCAGCTGTTTGTTTGTTTGTTTGTTTGTTTGTTTGTTTGTTACAGGTGCAGCAGGTTGTTTGTTTGTTACAGGTGCAGCTGTTTGTTTGTTTGTTTGTTTGTTTGTTTGTT
>NW_013956459.1:3442-3891 GCF_001266775.1 Austrofundulus limnaeus
GACTCTGGTCAGATTAATGACCCAGAACACCTGGACTCTGATTGGTCAGATTAATGACCCAGAACACCTGGACTCTGGTCAGATTAATGACCCAGAACCCCTGGACTCTGATTGGTCAGATTAATGACCCAGAACACCTGGAATCTGGTCAGATTAATGACTCAGAACACATGGACTCTGATTGGTCAGATTAATGACCCAGAACCCCTGGACTCTGATTGGTCAGATTAATGACCCAGAACACCTGGACTCTGGTCAGATTAATGACTCAGAACACCTGGACTCTGATTGGTCAGATTAATGACCCAGAACACCTGGACTCTGATTGGTCAGATTAATGACCCAGAACACCTGGACTCTGGTCAGATTAATGACCCAGAACACCTGGACTCTGGTCAGATTAATGACTCAGAACACCTGGACTCTGATTGGTCAGATTAATGACCCAG
>NW_013956460.1:0-724 GCF_001266775.1 Austrofundulus limnaeus
ACACACACACACACACACACACACACACACACACACACACACACACACACACACCGACCATATGTCAATATTTACTGGGAGATCAGCTGGGCTTTGGCATGCTGTCAGAACACACACACAGTGTTTGCCTGCTGTGTTGCATGTCTTGTTTGTGTTTATTAATCAGCAGAAAGTCCTCCTCAGCGCAGCTCGTGTGTGAGATTAATGGATTTTATGTTGCTTACATGTTGAGGATGTGATTCCTTCACAGGCACGCACTCTTCAGCTGCGTGTGTTTGGACACAGCCGTGTGCGACGAGGGGGCTGGTGGGGGTAAACTCAGCGTATCACTTGATTCCAGTGGCTGTGTGAATGTATGTCAAAGCTTGATACAGCCCTCCTGAAAGGCCGCTGCGCAGGGAGTGATAAGCTGATTAAAGCGCCGGGGCAGATGGGATCTCTGTGTTTTTAACGTGTGTATGTGTGTGTGTGTGTGTGTGTATGTGTGTCTTTCTGTGGGACCGACTGTATATCCCATGGGAAAACAAAACTGGGGCTGTCTGTGTTAGCATAATGTGTTGTTAGAGACCTCTGCGTTGTTTTCATTATCTGTTCCAACCCATCTCCTTCTCTTCCTCTCGCTGTCTTTGTTCATCTGAGTCACTTCAGCTGCTGGAGGCGCACAGAAAATATTTATTTATACGTTTGAACACATGGTTTTACCCGGACTCCTACATTACAACGC
>NW_013956460.1:1659-2177 GCF_001266775.1 Austrofundulus limnaeus
CTGCAAGCATCGTCTAAGAACCACAGCCTCAGACTTGGAGCAGCTGACCCCTCCCAGCTGCTGGTCTGGACTTCGTTGGAGTTCCAGTATTTCAAACTCAGCCGAGGACTCTGTAAACAGATCCGCTGGACTTCGACATGACGACCAGGCAGAGCCTCCCCTCAGGACCTCTGCTCTCGAGCAGGTTCTTGTTCAGAACTTATAGACACGAAGTAGAAGAAACCCAGGCAGGGGGAAGCTGCATTTATGGACACAGAAAAGTGATTTTTGTTTAGAACTCTGGCAAGAAGGTGGCAGGTGATGTGGAGGCACAGCTCATCAGCAACAATCCTGCATCATTTCATCTGTTTCAGTTTCTGTCAGCAGCTTTTTGTTTGGACTAAAATATGTAAAAAGACTATTTTTTTAAACTGTTCTGGCAGACTAAAACACCAACTTGTGACGTCCAAACCAAAACACACACACACACACACACACACACACACACACACACACACACACACACACACACACACACA
>NW_013956460.1:3177-3825 GCF_001266775.1 Austrofundulus limnaeus
CTGAAACTTCCTTTATCCTTATTTAGCTTTCTATTCACACACTGAGCAGCAGGAGTTACTTTTATCATGAAACATCGTCTACATCATAAAACACCTCATGTAGGAACAAAGCAGCTGAAAAACAAACAGAACAAGTTCATAAACCTGAGGAACCAGAGTTTATTCTACAGACTGAATCAACTAGACTCTGAGAAAAAGTTATTAAAAATAGTTTTTGGTCCTCCATTTATGGCGCCTCCTAATGGACGGCACCCTGAGTGTTTGCCTACAGTGCCTATCCCACGGATCGGCTCTGTTAGCAGAGATGAGAAACTCAGACCTCCATCTTTATCTACTCCAGGAGGATCCCAAGACCTTTCCAGAGGATAATCCCACCAGAGAGTTCTGAGTCTGTCCTGGGGTCTGCTATCTGGAGAACCTCCAAAGGGAGGCGTCCAGGAGGCAGATGCTCATACCTCCTCAGCTGTCTCCGTTTAATGAGGAGAAGGGGGTTCTACTGCAAGCATCGTCTAAGAACCACAGCCTCAGACTTGGAGCAGCTGACCCCTCCCAGCTGCTGGTCTGGACTTCGTTGGAGTTCCAGTATTTCAAACTCAGCCGAGGACTCTGTAAACAGATCCGCTGGACTTCGACATGACGACCAGGCAG
>NW_013956461.1:0-1386 GCF_001266775.1 Austrofundulus limnaeus
GAAGAAGAAGAAGAAGAAGAAGAAGAAGAAGAAGAAGAAGAAGAAGAAGAAGAAGAAAGTCACATGAAACCCATCTGACTGTAATGTTAGTTGGTTTTTAATATAGTTTATATATTTTGTGTCATTTAATTTTCAGTTTCAGACATGTGACCAGTCAGATGTTCCGGACCTGAGAGTCTCAGGCTGTTTCCATGGAGACGCTTCGTTCCGTCTTTTTTCATGTTTCTGTCCACATTTGACCGCAGATTAATCATGACCGTGTCCAGGTTACCGCCCGCGACCCTTTCTTTAAAACAGGTAAACAAACAAACAAACAAACAAACAAACAAACAAACAAATACCGACAGGAGGATTTCTGTTCCCCTGAGCCGTGTTGATAAAACCTGCTTCTTGTCTCAGTTTCTACAGAGACAGCAGGTTCTGGGCCTCTACAGAACCATGCTGAGGACCATCAGGCAGGTTCCGGACGAGTCCGACCGGAAGTACCTGAGAGACTGGGCCAGAGACGAGTTCAAACGGAACAAAAGCGCCAGCAACCAGGTAAAGAGTTTTATCAGCACTGGATCTGATCCTGGTCCTGTTCAGGTCCAGGTCCTGTTCAGGTCCACATCTACTGGTCCAGGTTCTGTTCAGGTCCACATCTACTGGTCCTGGTTCTGTTCAGGTCCAGGTTATGTTCAGGTCCACATCTACTGATCCAGGTCCTGTTCAGGTCTAGGTCCTGTTCAGGTCCACATCTACTGGTCCTGGTTCTGTTCAGGTCCACATCTACTGGTCCTGGTTCTGTTCAGGTCCACATCTACTGGTCCAGGTTCTGTTCAGGTCCACATCTACTGATCCAGGTCCTGTTCAGGTCCAGGTCCTGTTCAGGTCCACATCTACTGGTCCTGGTTCTGTTCAGGTCCACATCTACTGGTCCTGGTTCTGTTCAGGTCCAGGTTCTGTTCAGGTCCACATCTACTGGTCCTGGTTCTGTTCAGGTCCACATCTACTGGTCCTGGTTCTGTTCAGGTCCAGGTTCTGTTCAGGTCCACATCTACTGGTCCTGGTTCTGTTCAGGTCCACATCTACTGGTCCTGGTTCTGTTCAGGTCCAGGTTCTGTTCAGGTCCACATCTACTGGTCCTGGTTCTGTTCAGGTCCACATCTACTGGTCCTGGTTCTGTTCAGGTCCAGGTTCTGTTCAGGTCCACATCTACTGGTCCTGGTTCTGTTCAGGTCCACATCTACTGGTCCTGGTTCTGTTCAGGTCCAGGTTCTGTTCAGGTCCACATCTACTGGTCCTGGTTCTGTTCAGGTCCACATCTACTGGTCCTGGTTCTGTTCAGGTCCAGGTTCTGTTCAGGTCCACATCTACTGGTCCTGGTTCTGTTCAGGTCCACATCTA
>NW_013956461.1:2386-2890 GCF_001266775.1 Austrofundulus limnaeus
CTCCTGTAGAGTCCTGTCTGATCTGCTGCAGAGTCCAGGTTCCTGGAACATGTAGAGGCTGTGTGGACGACCACAGGAGCAACTCCTTTTTAACAAATATAAAATAAACATAAATCTAATATTTCCAGACAAAAACACAGCTGGAACCTGTTGAGGACCTGTTCTTAGAGTCTGTAAAGGTCTTCAGTTTGTGGGACTTGAATCCAAACCTGATCAGATTTGGTTCTGGGTGTAAAAATCAAACCCACTCTCCTTCAGTTCTTGGGTTTTATGTATCTGTGCATAAATGTTCTGGTCTTTACCAGGTTCAGAGTCCAAATCTGACCTCAACAAAAAACCAGGGTCAGTATTTATTAAAGAGGAAAAAACTGGTTCAACTCCTGATCCAGAACCTCCTTCAGCAGCAGAACTCTGCTTTTCTGCAGGAGCTGATCAGACTACAGACTACATTTCTAGCTTTATTTAAAGGGATCCAGGATTAGTTGTAACATTAGACTTTATTTG
>NW_013956462.1:0-928 GCF_001266775.1 Austrofundulus limnaeus
ATTTTCATCATTCAGGAGAAATTTGTTAAAGGTAACTACATAACATTTTACAGAGAAGAAAATTCAATAGACTACAGGAAAATATACAAATATTTGTTTGATTTGTATTCAGATTATGAACAGTCCAAATAAATCCAGTTATAATCCACTTTATTTCAATTTATTTAAAAAATAAAGACTTTACAAATTAGGCCATTGTGATGAAACTTGTCAAAACTTGCTTTTCTAAACTCTCAAAAGTGTTACCTCCTGATCATACTTGGTTCACTGATACTCTGTATCAGGTCCATAGAAGGTGAACTTACACTTCAATCTGCACATGGTATGAACAGTTGTTACAACAAACAGCAAATTAAAGAATCCTTCAGCGGAGAAGACGAGGAGAAACACTGGAGACACAGCTGCAGCCAAATCAGCTGAAAAACACAAGGTTTTATATAGTCAGAGTACTTTTTTCTGATAAAAGTGAGTCTGATAACAAATCAGAGTTTAAATGATTGGATTCTGAACTCAGGATTGTTGGTTTCTGTTTCTCCACAGGTGTGGATGAGAAGGAGGATGAAAACTGTACTAGGTGGGAGAGATCCACTCAGGCAGGTGAGTCCAGGTGGGAGGAACTGGTCATGGGTCTGATTTAGTTTTGTAAAAATAAAAAAATAAAAAAAATCAAATGAAGAAACAGGAATTTATCAATCAGTGATTAGAAAATAAGTTGAAATGTGCACCTTCTGTAACACTAACAGCTTCTTTTTACTCTGACAAGAAAAAAGCTGCAATGAAATTGCATATTAGTGAATGTATCTTAAATGTTGACCTAAAAGACAGGTTATATTTTATGTTTATTATTAATTCTACTTTCCATAGACATTCATACATACATAACTGTGTGTATTCATTATTTTTTTTTACCTTTCTATGTTACATGTTC
>NW_013956462.1:1928-2586 GCF_001266775.1 Austrofundulus limnaeus
ACTTACGCTTCCATCTGCACATGGTATGAACAGTTGTTACAACAAACAGCAAATTAAAGAATCCTTCAGCGGAGAAGAAGAGAAGAAACATTGGAGACACAGCTGCAGTCAAATAAGCTGAAAAACACAAGGTTTTATATATTCAAAGTACTTTTTTCTGATAAAACTGAGTCTGATAACAAATCAGAGGTTTAAATGATTGGATTCTGAACTCAGGATTGTTGGTTTCTGTACCTCCACAGGTGTGGATGAGAAGGAGAATGAAAACTGTACTAGGTGGGAGAGATCCACTCAGGCAGGTGAGTCCAGGTGGGAGGAACTGGTCATGGGTCTGATTTAGTTTTGTAAAAATAAAAAAATCAAATGAAGAAACAGGAATATATCAATCAGTGATTAGAAAATAACTTAAAATGTGCACCTTCTGTAACACTAACAACTTCACTTTACTCTGACAAGAAAAAAGCTGCAATGATATTATATATTAGTGAATGAATCTTAAATGTTGACCTAAAAGTCAGGTTATATTTAATGTTTATTATTAATTCTACTTTCCATAGACATTCATACATACATAACTGTGTGTATTTTTTTTTACCTTTCTATCAGTTACATGTTCTTGTTTGAGTTCCTCTTTCAGCTCTTTGTTTTGGTCTTTAAC
>NW_013956462.1:3586-3890 GCF_001266775.1 Austrofundulus limnaeus
AAGTAGTTACTATATCTATCGTTACAACGCTGTTACCGTTACTGACCATTAATGGGATGCAATACTTTGTCTTCTGCCCTGGCTCTCGTAAGCTGTTTACTTTTTTCCCTTGGTGAGGATAGGGGGGAGGGGTGAAACAATCACGTAAAGGATGATGATGATGATTGGCTACGGTAGAGTAACAGGTAGAGGTAAGCCAATCAGATGCTGTGTTTTTCAGTTCACTCACAAATCTCACGCTGCAGCTCCAAATCTGAAAAGTTAGCAGAAGTAAGCTGCAGCAATGGCGAGTCTGGAGGGAGAG
>NW_013956463.1:0-716 GCF_001266775.1 Austrofundulus limnaeus
ATACACACACACATATATATATACACACATAGATATATACACACACACACACACACACATTAGGCATTAGGGCAACAGTTTATCATTAAACCTGGCATTCTGATTGTTGAGGTCTCCTCTCCCTCCACTTTGTGGTCTTTCAGTCAACAAATTTAGTAAATGCCTTACCAATTGTACAATAGCATCCTGACTAGCCTGGAGTCACAAAATAAAAATGACAAATCAGCATTAAAAGAGGATCACTTAAAAAAACTTTACACTGTATGACAATGATCACGTTTACTCAGGAAAACTCTGTGCTGTAGGGTTGCCACCTTTCTGAAATTAAAATAAGGTCACATGCTGTGTCCTGTGTCACCAGTCTCTCATATGGTGGGATGGCCGGTGGAGTGATAGGAAGTATTTGGTAAAAAGGTCTACTCAAATACTGAGTAACGCATCATAACACCTAATTTAATGTTCAAAGTTTGTCCTCAGGCAGCAAAAAATAAAGTTAAGTACAAATATGTATGAGAAGGCTCGTTCCAGATCAAATTTACCTATGCCGCCAGAAGTCAAAACATTCACTGTTATTTTATCAGTATGATTTGTTCTTTAAATGGCCTCTCATACTATTATTCAATAAAGTTTTATCCAAAATTAACATCTTAAGCAAGTACTCAATCCATTACATTTTACTAAAAGCACAATAAGAAACTGAATTAATCATAGCATCT
>NW_013956463.1:1614-2474 GCF_001266775.1 Austrofundulus limnaeus
GAAAAGAATGGCAATCCTACGTGCTTTTCTCCCATTAAAATTGTGGAAACTATATCAAACATAAGTAAATCTACAGTTTGCTGGGTCACTTGTATTTTGGATGACCATAAATTTCTTAATTTATTCATTAATAAAGTCACATTAACNGTGTCACCAGTCTCTCATATGGTGGGATGGCCGGTGGAGTGATGGGAAGTATTTGGTAAAAAGGTCTACTCAAATACTGAGTAACGCATCATAACACCTAATTTAATGTTCAAAGTTTGTCCTCAGGCAGCAAAAAATAAAGTTAAGTACAAATATGTATGAGAAGGCTCGTTCCAGATCAAATTTACCCCGGGAGCCAGAAGTCAAAACATTCACTGTTATTTTATCAGTATGATTTGTTCTTTAAATGGCCTCTCATACTATTATTCAATAAAGTTTTATCCAAAATTAACATCTTAAGCAAGTACTCAATCCATTACATTTTACTAAAAGCACAATAAGAAACTGAATTAATCATAGCATCTCCTGAGGCATTCTCAACGTCAGGAGATGATTGAGGGATGAACAGATGCCGATGTCTCGTTCTTTAGGATGATTTAAAAAGACGCAGTTGATAGCGAAAGGTTACCTTACATGTCCTTTGTTTTACTTTTGTACACTAAATGTTTATATGTGTGTGATAGGCATTCCTATCGGACAGAAATACGGAACAAATCGCGTCCCAGTTTAATACGGGATGCAATATTTAACTGTCAAATACGGGGCAATTCCATATTTTATGAAAAGAATGGCAATCCTACGTGCTTTTCTCCCATTAAAATTGTGGAAACTATATCAAACATAAGTAAATCTACAGTTTGCTGGGTCACTTG
>NW_013956463.1:3474-3787 GCF_001266775.1 Austrofundulus limnaeus
GCTTTTACATTAGAACAATATAGATGGAACCTAAAATAAAGCCACTTATTCCTTAATTGGCATTTAGCTACACTAACCTGGAGTCATGATGTAAATCCTGTCTTCAGAACACGTCTGTAAGACCTCATTTTGTAATAACAGTGCATTATGTAATAATCAAAATGTAATAAACTCATGCTAAAACCACTATAATAATTGATGCAAAATGTAATAAAAATCTTCAATGCATTATATAATAACATTATGACATTTTGCGGCAATTATTACAAAATTTGGTAGTGTAATAATCTGGTGCATTATGTAATAATCAAAA
>NW_013956464.1:0-1178 GCF_001266775.1 Austrofundulus limnaeus
CCAGAACACAAGCCAAATGACCAGAACACAAGCTAAAACAACTAGAACATAAGCTAAAATGACCAGAACACAAGCTAAAATGACCAGAACATAAGCTAAAATAACCAGAACACAAGCTAAAACAACCAGTACACAAGCTAAATGACCAGAACACAAGCTAAAACAACCAGTACACAAGCTAAATGACCAGAACGCAAGCTAAATGACCAGAACATAAGCTAAAATGACAAGAACATAAGCTAAAATGACAAGAACATAAGCTAAAATGACAAGAACACAAGCTAAAATGACAAGAACATAAGCTAAAATGACCAGAACACAAGCTAAAATGACCAGAACACAAGCTAAAACAACCAGAACACAAGCTAAATGACCAGAACATAAGCTAAAATAACCAGAACACAAGCTAAACCAGAACACAAGCTAAACAACCAGAACACAAGCTAAAATAACCAGAACACACGCTAAACCAGAACATAAGCTAAAACAACCAGAACACAAGCTAAAATAACCAGAACACAAGCTAAACCAGAACACAAGCTAAACAACCAGAACACAAGCTAAAATAACCAGAACACAAGCTAAACCAGAACACAAGCTAAACAACCAGAACACAAGCTAAAACAACCAGAACACAAGCTAAAATAACCAGAACACAAGCTAAACCAGAACACAAGCTAAAACAACCAGAACATAAGCTAAAACAACCAGAACACAAGCTAAAATAACCAGAACACAAGCTAAACCAGAACACAAGCTAAAACAACCAGAACACAAGCTAAAACAACCAGAACATAAGCTAAAACAACCAGAACATAAGCTAAAACAACCAGAACACAAGCTAAAACAACCAGAACACAAGCTAAAATAACCAGAACATAAGCTAAAACAACCAGAACACAAGCTAAAACAACCAGAACACAAAGTAAAGGTATCCAAGTTAAATGTTTGAAGGATTTGAACCAGCAACCTATTCTTGAACAAGAAGCAGCTGAAACTTGACACATCACAGGAAACTGTTTCTTGAGGAAATTTGGGAAGTTGACCAAAGAGGAAGTTTCAGCATCAAAAGTTCTTTTAAAGCAGGATCTGAAAGTCTCTCTATTCAGAAAAACATCAAGTAACGAGCCGAGGTGAGGATGAGGGCAACTTCATTACAGCCAGGCTCAGTGTTGGAG
>NW_013956464.1:2178-2889 GCF_001266775.1 Austrofundulus limnaeus
TGTATAACCAGAACAACCAGGGGTAACTTACAGCAGGTATAACCAGAACAACCAGAGGTAACGAATAGCAAGAACAACCAGAGGTAACTTACAGCAGGTATAACCAGAACAACCAGAGGTAACGAACAGCATGTATAACCAGAACAACCAGGGGTAACTTACAACAGGTATAACCAGAACAACCAGAGGTAACTTACAGCAGGTATAACCAGAACAACCAAAGGTAACTTACAGCAGGTAAAACCAGAACAACCAGGGGTAACTTACAGCAGGTATAACCAGAACAACCAGAGGTAACTTATAGCAGGTATAACCAGAACAACCAGGGGTAACTTACAGCAGGTATAACCAGAACAACCAGAGGTAACTTGTAGCAGGTATAACCAGAACAACCAGGGGTAACTTACAGCAGGTATAACCAGAACAACCAGAGGTAACTAACAGCAGGTATAACCAGAACAACCAGGGGTAACTTACAGAAGGTATAACCAGAACAACCAGAGGTAACTAACAGCAGGTATAACCAGAACAACCAGGGGTAACTAACAGCAGGTATAACCAGAACAACCAGAGGTAACTTACAGTAGGTAAAACCAGAACAACCAGAGGTAACTTACAGTAGGTAAAACCAGAACAACCAGAGGTAACTTACAGTAGGTATAACCAGAACAACCAGAGGTAACTTACAGTAGGTAAAACCAGAACAACCAG
>NW_013956465.1:0-398 GCF_001266775.1 Austrofundulus limnaeus
AGAAAGCCCTCTCCTTCAAGGCTGTGTAAAACATCGTAGTAAACGCACGTAACAGCCACCCAGAGGTCTCTCCATAATCGCTCTATCCTGAAATAATATCAAATGAAATATGTAGTTAGGTATAGACTTTCTTCTGTGTATATGTGAACTATCACATGAAACAAAGGGTTAAGTCACAAAGTGATTTTGGAGAAAAAAATATTGTTTAAGGTAAAACATTTGCAACAAACAATAAATAAAATACCTTGAAGGTTGATCAATTGAAATATCAGAAACATGATCTTACAAAAACTTTCAAAGAATATTTTTTGAGCAGAAAAGCCTTAACTTTTTTGGCCAGTTTCTCTGCCAACTAGCAAAGCTTTTTGCTTTGTTCCATCCATCCATCCATCCATCCA
>NW_013956465.1:1204-2694 GCF_001266775.1 Austrofundulus limnaeus
TAAGTGAAGTGGGATTGTCAGAAAAACATTTATATAAACACTTTTTTCTTTTCATGTAGTAAAAAACATTTTAAAGTATTTTAATATTAGGAAATTAGGTAAGTGTAATCTTACTGGTTTGTGTATATGTTTACATTTTTCTTTGTAGATTATTTTTGGAAACATTGTCTTCATCAACCAAGATTTTATTGATTATATCGGAAAGTATTCTATGCTTTCAAAAAACGTAACCAACAATTTAAAAATGGTTATTTTTCTTGTTAATGGTATTGATTTTGATATCCCTGTATACAGCCAACCCAACATCATAAAAGATTTGCCTTGTAATTTTGAGGTTTATAATATATATTTACTGGCTCTTGTAACCAAGTAAACCGTGGTATTGCCAGGTGAATTAATCAGTCATCTTTCTCAACATTACTAAGTCCCCACAACAATCAAACGTTAAAAATGAGATACATACTGAAGGAATACAGATAAAGTTCCAGATTGGTCAGTTTTTTTAATCATCTTAGACAACCACTTATATTAAATATTAACAGGTAGTTTTAATAACAGGGTGTGAGAAAATTCATAAAGCAGTTTGAAATGCATCACTTATTACCTGAGAGGAAAACCAAACTTCTCTACTGATGTTTGGAAGAATGCCAGTGTTGTTGTGGCCAGATTATTGGTGGCAGCTCCAAGATACATAATCTGAATCAGAAAAACAAAAATGAGCGACATCCATGTAAACATCTCATTTGACTGACCAACTTAACATACCTTGCGAGAAAAGCCATCAATACCCCCGAAGATGACAATGTTATAGCTGAGTGAGGAAACAGAACAGAAAAAAGTTAATAGTGCTTGAATGCAACCAGTCTAAAAACAAAACACAGTTTAAATTATTTACAACTCTAAAAATTCTCAGGATTTTCATGAACAAAAACAGATCAAATAATTTTACCGTATCAGTTTATGGTTTGTGTCAATATGCATTAGAGACTGTGGTCCTGGGACAGAATAAGCCCGTCGAGCAATGCAACCTAACGAAACCATCCTTGACACGACACCAGCTGTGTCAACACGGTGCATGGCTGCTCGAACTCTGTGGTATTGGACTCTGTGTCCTCTGGCCTGAAGAAGTGCCTTCACCATCCGATATCCAGAGTGAGGCTGCCTGGATTTTATGTCTCTAATGCACTGGTCCAACTCAGCATCTGACATGCTGCTGTAGAGTGCCCTGACAGAAAGGTTGAACTCCTCCATACGTCGAAATACAGTGCTTCTGGACATTCCCAACATTTTAGCAATGGCTGGGATGGACAAGTTAAGTTCTAAAAGGCTACGAAGATGATGAGGGGAAAGAACCATTCTGTGGCGCCCAGTAGATCCTCGCTCAAACTGAATGACAGCAGTATGTTGATTTATATTTTCCTTTACTCTGCTTATAAGTGTGTGTAAACTGCTCAGTGCCTCTAAAATGACAGGGCAAACATCTACCTGAC
>NW_013956466.1:0-498 GCF_001266775.1 Austrofundulus limnaeus
GCTGATCAAACCCCTACAGCACCTTTCATAAGGCTTTCCTCAAACACTTTTGTCATTTGTGTTGTAAGGGTAAAAAAAACCCACCATGTGACCATTCCCTGCACTACGACGTGGTCCATCACCTTAGGAGCAGCGTGAAAAGGATGTAAGAAACAAGAGCTCAGCTGAGGATGGATGCAGATCTGTTTGTGTTCATGGATGTCGCAGTGCAGCACGGGATGCCTCGCTCTAGTTCCACTGGGTCAGGCCCAACGCTGTGACCAGAGCCGCCATGAGGAGAGTCGAACTGACCAGGACCACAGCGCCTCCCGAGTAGAACACCTGCCGGCCATTGAGGGGCTGCACCGGTCTGAAGTTATTGGTCATCAGCTTTCCATCGTGAAACTGGATCGTAGAGAAAGCTTTCAACTGGAAGAGCAAACAATTGACACAAAGGTTAGGCTTCAAGTTTGATTGTTGGGAGTCATTTGTCAACTGGTTTTAAACTCTGACCTGCTC
>NW_013956466.1:1498-2023 GCF_001266775.1 Austrofundulus limnaeus
ATTTATTTATTTATTTATTTATTTATTTATTTAAACATTTTATTCAGGTATAGTATTTTTTTGCAAGGGAGGCCTGGGACTGAAAGCAACCAGTTGAACATATTTTTAATTGTTGTATTTATGTTCCATTTCTTCAGATTCTTAAAACCTTGTGTTATTATGAACTGTATATGATCAGATGTTCAGTCTTCCTAATTTTCTGTTAAAAAAACGTAGTTTCTGAAATGATTACAGACATTTTTTTAAACTGTTGAACCTCTGGCCTTCTTTACTTCTGGCCTCTCTAAATTTGCCAAATGTTCCTCCAGCTCCAGTTTAAACATTTGATAAGTTTGTGATGTTCTGTTGTAAATAAAATGTCAGTTTAGAAAATTTGATAATCGTTGCTGTTTTTATTTACTTCTTACAAAAAGTGCTTTATTGGAGCTGAAGTTGTGTTTTAAAATTTGCATTGTCACCCTGGCTGTCAGTCAGAGTTAACCTCTGAGTGACATCAACAATCAGCTTTCTGTCCAAGCAGAAAAG
>NW_013956466.1:3023-3887 GCF_001266775.1 Austrofundulus limnaeus
AACGTTCATCTTTGCGGACATCTGTTTTTTTTTGTTTTTTTTTTTTTTAGTTTAGCTTCGCATCATTTGTCTGTTTTAGAAAATCTATATAAGATTGAAGCAACAAATCAACAGTTTTATGTCAAAATAAGTCGATCCTGCAGCTTTTTTAAATTCGTTTTAATTTTCATTCATGACATGAATCAAAAATTAAAGCTCAATTTCAGGAATTATAGTGGAAAATATACGATTGCATTTGAAAAAGATGTACATTTTCAATGAAGGAAAAAAAATGAGATTAAGACATCAAAGAAAAAAATATTGATCCTATTTTCTAATATTTTCCAGTCAGTATAAAAACTTTAAATTATGATATAGTTCCAGCTGACTCACCTCCAGAACCTGCACAGCCGGTCCAGAAGGATGCCAGCAGGACGCACAGAACCACCAGCTGCATGTTGAAGCTGCCGAGAGGAGACGCAAGACTTGGTTTCTTCCCCAGTGATGGCATTCTTGTATGGGGGGGTCTTATACTTATCTATCAGCAAACACCAACCGGAAAGAAAGCGTGGCCCCTCCTCCTCCATAAAAAGCTGTGACGGGACCAGAACTCCGGTGAGAGGAGGCCGATCAGTGGACTCCTGCTGAGAGGGAGAACCAACCTCTGGGGGCTCCACAGGTGGGAAGCCCCCAGAGGAGGAAATGTGCTGCAAAAGAGAAACATTTTCTCCCATTCATCCGTTAACTGAAGATAGAAACTCCTTTAAACTCTGAGGAAACATTTCTGTCTCATTTTGTGAGCTTATTTTATGTCAGTAGAGGCAGTTAATAAAAGTGTTTCACTGGAGTTCAAGTTAGAATAACAAGAACTCACCTGAACGAAAT
>NW_013956467.1:0-579 GCF_001266775.1 Austrofundulus limnaeus
AGTTTACTGTCAGTCTGTCCCAGTTTACTGTCAGTCTGTCCCAGTTTTGGGGGTCCTGGTGGGTCGAGGGTCATCTGTTTGACATGATCCAGTTAAAACTGAAGTGGACAGATGATGTCGTTGTTTGGGTCACTACCCAAAGCTGGTGACCATAGATGAGAGTGGGAACGTAGACACACTGGTGAGTCCAGAGCTTCAGCTTCTGGCTCAGAACCCTGTTTAGGCTCTGCAGAGGAACTGTCCTGATGTCCACGTGATGTTGTAGAGTTGTTGTTGTGTCACCAACACAACCCACAACTGTCCTGATGTCCACGTGATGTTGTACAGTTGTTGTTGTGTCACCAACACAACCCACAACTGTCCTGATGTCCACGTGATGTTGTAGAGTTGTTGTTGTGTCACCAACACAACCCACAACTGTCCTGATGTCCACGTGATGTTGTACAGTTGTTGTTGTGTCATCAACACAACCCACAACATCCAGAGCTCCTGGTGAGCCTCATCCACCCCTGGCACCCTGGCACCGAGGAGCTTTTTAACCACCTCAGTCACCTCAGCACCACAGACTATATATATATA
>NW_013956467.1:1579-2887 GCF_001266775.1 Austrofundulus limnaeus
CTGGTGTCTTCATGTTGTCCCACCTGGTGTCCTCCTGGTGTCCTGTTGTCCTCCTGGTGTCCTCATGTTGTCCCACCTGGTGTCCTCATGTTGTCCCACCTGGTGTCCTCCTGGTGTCCTGTTGTCCTCCTGGTGTCCTCATGTTGTCCCACCTGGTGTCTTCATGTTGTCCCACCTGGTGTCCTCCTGGTGTCCTGTTGTCCTCCTGGTGTCCTCATGTTGTCCCACCTGGTGTCCTCATGTTGTCCCACCTGGTGTCCTCCTGGTGTCCTGTTGTCCTCCTGGTGTCCTCATGTTGTCCCACCTGGTGTCTTCATGTTGTCCCACCTGGTGTCCTCCTGGTGTCCTGTTGTCCTCCTGGTGTCCTCATGTTGTCCCACCTGGTGTCCTCATGTTGTCCCACCTGGTGTCCTCCTGGTGTCCTGTTGTCCTCCTGGTGTCCTCATGTTGTCCCACCTGGTGTCTTCATGTTGTCCCACCTGGTGTCCTCCTGGTGTCCTGTTGTCCTCCTGGTGTCCTCATGTTGTCCCACCTGGTGTCCTCATGTTGTCCCACCTGGTGTCCTCCTGGTGTCCTGTTGTCCTCCTGGTGTCCTCATGTTGTCCCACCTGGTGTCTTCATGTTGTCCCACCTGGTGTCCTCCTGGTGTCCTGTTGTCCTCCTGGTGTCCTCATGTTGTCCCACCTGGTGTCCTCATGTTGTCCCACCTGGTGTCCTCCTGGTGTCCTGTTGTCCTCCTGGTGTCCTCATGTTGTCCCACCTGGTGTCTTCATGTTGTCCCACCTGGTGTCTTCATGTTGTCCCACCTGGTGTCCTCATGGTGTCCTCCTGGTGTCCCACCTGGTGTCCTCATGTTGTCCTCCTGGTGTCCTCCTGGTGTCCCACTTGGTGTCCTCCTGGTGTCCTCCTGGTGTCCTGTTGTCCTCCTGGTGTCCTACCTGGTGTCCTCCTGGTGTCCTACCTGTTGTCCTCCTGGTGTCCTCCTGGTGTCCTCATGTTGTCCCACCTGGTGTCCTCATGTTGTCCCACCTGGTGTCCTCATGTTGTCCCACCTGGTGTCCTCCTGGTGTCCTGTTGTCCTCCTGGTGTCCTCCTGGTGTCCCACTTGGTGTCCTCATGTTGTCCCACCTGGTGTCCTCATGTGTCCTCCTGGTGTCCTACCTGGTGTCCTCCTGGTGTCCTCATGGGTCCTCATGTGTCCTCCTGGTGTCCCACCTGGTGTCCCACCTGGTGTCCTCATGTTGTCCTGTGTCCTCATGGTGTCCTGGTGTCCTGGTGTCCTGTGTCCTCATGGTGTCCTCCTGCAGT
>NW_013956468.1:0-699 GCF_001266775.1 Austrofundulus limnaeus
CCTGAGGATTCAGGTAAAAATAACAAACAGAACCAGTTTTCTGAGTTTATTCAGGTTAAAAACAACCAATAATCTATGAACCAATCAGAGTCTCAGATCATTAATTAAACTGATTACATGAGATCAAACGTCAGAAACAAACAGGAAGTGACTGATTTCACACAGGAAGTGATGTCATTCATACAGAGTCCAGATCTGAACCTGATCCAGAAGCCCTCAGGACTCAAACCCAGCATCATGTGGATCGGTCTGTGAGGGATCTGGATCAGGTTCAGACCTGCTGAGTCAGAGTTCTGGTTCAGATTCAGAGCAGGCTGGTCCAGACAGGAACCACTGGTCTTCAGGAAACAGGACCAGGACCAGAACCTGGATCTGTCTCAGTTCGTGGGGACCAGAATACGACCTGAGAAAAGAGAAACAGAGTCAGTAAATACACAAACTGAAACTGGTCTGAACTGGATTCTGTTGGACTGACTGGGTCTGAACTGATTTCTGTTGGACCGACTGGGTCTGAACTGGTTTCTGTTAAGACTGACTGGGTCTGAACTGGTTTCTGTTGGACTGACTGGGTCTGAACTGGTTTCTGTTGGTCTGACTGGGTCTGAACTGGTTTCTGTTGGTCTGACTGGGTCTGAACTGGTTTCTGTTGGTCTGACTGGGTCTGAACTGGTTCAAACTGATCTCAACAGTCTGTATTTT
>NW_013956468.1:1699-2084 GCF_001266775.1 Austrofundulus limnaeus
TAAACTGGTCTAATTCTGGTTTAAACTGGTCTAATTCTGGTTTAAACTGGTCTAATTCTGGTTTAAACTGGTCTAATTCCAGGTTTAAACTGGTCTAATTCCAGTTTTAAACTGGTCTAAACAGGTTCAGGGTTGTAACTGGTTTCAGGGTTTGGTTCTGACCTCGAGCTTTGCTCTTGTAGTAGATGAATCCAGCCAGAGACAAAACCAGACCCAGGATCAGACCTGAGGCTCCGATGGCCAGCTTGTTCCTCTCTGCTTCAGGCATGGACGGGTCTGAGGATGGACAGGTGAGAGTCAGACAGGTGTGGAGACCCACAGGTGAGAGTCAGAAAGGTGAGTCAGACAGGTGAGAGTCAGACAGGTGTGGAGACACACAGGTGAG
>NW_013956468.1:3084-3887 GCF_001266775.1 Austrofundulus limnaeus
CACCATGTGAGACATGTCTCAGTTTGTCCATGTGAGACATGTCTCTGTTTGTGAGACATGTCTCAGTTTGTCCACCATGTGAGACATGTCTCAGTTTGTCCATGTGAGACATGTCTCTGTTTGTGAGACATGTCTCAGTCTGTCCACCATGTGAGACATGTCTCAGTCTGTCACCATGTGAGACATGTCTCAGTTTGTCCATGTGAGACATGTCTCTGTTTGTGAGACATGTCTCAGTTTGTCCACCATGTGAAACATGTCTCAGTCTGTCACCATGTGAGACATGTCTCAGTCTGTCCACCATGTGAGACATGTCTCAGTCTGTCCACCATGTGAGACATGTCTCTGTTTGTCCACCATGTGAGACATGTCTCAGTCTGTCCACCATCTGAGACATGTCTCAGTCGGTCCACCATGTGAGACATGTCTCAGTTTGTCCACCATGTGAGACATGTCTCTGTCTGTCCACCATGTGAGACATGTCTCAGTTTGTTCATGTGAGACATGTCTGTTTGTCCACCATGTGAGACATGTCTCAGTTTGTCCAACATGTGAGACATGTTTCAGTCTGTCCACCATCTGAGACATGTATCAGTCTGTCCACCATGTGAGACATGTCTCAGTCTGTCTACCATCTGAGACATGTCTCAGTCTGTCCACCATCTGAGACATGTCTGTCTGTCCACCATCTGAGACATGTCTCAGTCTGTCCACCATCTGAGACATGTCTCAGTCTGTCCACCATCTGAGACATGTCTCCGTCTGTCCACCATCTGAGACATGTCTCAGTCTGTCCACCATCT
>NW_013956469.1:0-1080 GCF_001266775.1 Austrofundulus limnaeus
ACCCACCTCAGCTCAGACTGTATGATTTAAATGACACAGGTAAATAATTGGATTAACAGATTTAAAAAGCTCTTCTCCATACCGTGTTTTTACCAAGTATCCATATGTTCAGTAAGTGACGAGGCGTAACGATGATTCAAATACCAGATTTCCATCCAAATTAGCAGTTAGTGTAATTAAACCCAAGGCTGGGAGGGACGGGTGCTTGTCAAAGCTGTTCGGCATGTTGCTGTATCTCATACTGACTCCTTATGCTCAGCTATGAATTAATGATTGAAAGGTATTTCTGGCGGGGTCATTAAAAGAATTAATTGCATTCGGCGCGAGTGGATTTGGGCTTCTAAAGGATGAAGATGGGAAACAGTTTGCCAGAGGCTTTAATGAGGAAGCTCCACCTGGTGTGTTGCAACAGCTGGCGAGCTTTAATGTTGCTGTTTGCTGCGAGACAGCTGGAATCTGGTTCTTTTCTCAGAAAAATCGTCCAGAATCCAGTTTTAGACCCCAGTATTTGTGTAAAAAAAATTAGGCAGATGCCACCTGTAAAGTAGACGAAAGTTAAATTTTGTTAACTTACTCATCTCCACTCAGATGTTTAGTGGTTTTTTTGTCGAACATGCAAAGTGAAAACATCTAATATCTGCTTAATGTTGGTAATGGTGTTTCATAAAAAATATTTAGCAGTATGATTAATGTTTGTTAATGCATATATACATTTTTAATGTTAACTTTCTATGTTTTCTTCTTCAGGACACTTTTTCCGGTCGATTCCGGCACTTCCTGGATGTGATTGACCCCAGCACGCTCTTCGTGTCAGAGGTACTTGATATGTGCCTGATGGAGCTTTATTTAAAGTTAATTTTTAAACTGAGAAGAGTTTTTTTTCTAAGGCATTCATTGTGACGTTTGGAAAAAGCAAGGCCAAGACTTCATTTTACGACCAGCAAAGTTGCTATCTATAAAAATAAAGTGATGATGAAATGTGAAAGATGCAAAATGAATTCTTTAACAAATGCTGGAACTAGAATTTAATAATATTAACAAATGTAAGGAGACCATCATCATATGGCATGTACTGTATAT
>NW_013956469.1:2080-2885 GCF_001266775.1 Austrofundulus limnaeus
CTTGGGTTGTTACCAACATCTGGTGAAAATTTCGTGTCATTAGCACGTCTAGTAATATATAGTAATATACTGAGAAATATGTTGACGTGCTCAATACTTATTCTACCCGCTGTACACACACAGTATATACATGTAAAAGGATTTGCAAATCATCATATGTTGTTTTTAATTTATATTTTACACAACATCCCAACTTCATTGGAATTGGGGTTGTACAGGGAAAAACAGCAAGAAGACAGTCATTGTTAACAAAAAGTTCTGTTTTTAGTTTGACTCAATGTAAGAACACAGCAAACATGTGGCTTTAGGTGCTGTACTTGGATCATACCAATTATAAGATTTTTGCTCTAAAAACAAGCAGAACTCTTCACATCTGAACACACCACCCCCCACTGAGAAACATGGCAGCATCATGCTGTGAGGATGCTTTTCTGCAGCAGGGACAGAGAAGCTGCTCATGAGGAGATGGACTGAGCTGAATACAGGACAAGGTGTTAGTACACCTGGAGATCCTGCAACACTTACTTTACTGTAGTGGAGCAAAAATGTTCAACAATACTTGTTTAAGCAGTTTAAGTTTTGATCTTAAACTTTCATATTAATCTGAATCAGAATCTCTTTATTCTTATTGTAACAAATGTAACAAAATTAAGTGTTTACTTATAATGTCAGGATATAAAGAGGATAATAAAATAAAGGTGTAAAATTGATTTGCAAGATAGAATTAAAGGGCCAATATTATGTGTTTCTCAGACATATATTTAAATACTATACCATAATAAAGTATCTATGTCACCTTTACCTG
>NW_013956470.1:0-670 GCF_001266775.1 Austrofundulus limnaeus
TCTGCACCCTGCAGAGTCCAGCTGTGGAACAACAAGTCCAGTTCTAACGGGTCAGAACTGAAACCTGACTGGACAACACCGTACAAAGAGAGGTTCTGATCCTGTTCTGTCGTCAGTTCCAGAACTGCTCACAGAACAAATGAAGATGAAGTCCGGAGCTGTGAGCCCCCTGGGTGTTCTCACTGGGTTATTGTGCCCCGTACCTTGTCTGGCAGGCTGATGATGGGCTCGGCGTCGCCCCCGCCGTGTCCCAGCAGCACCTGCAGGAAGTAGCTGCTGCTGGCGGCGAGGACGGCCCGGTGCGCCCGGACCTCCCTGCCCTCCACCAGCAGCGTGACATCACACAGGATGTCCCGCCTCCGCTGCTCCTCCAGGCTCAGCAGCACGTTGGCGCAGTGCACCTTGGACTCGTACACGTACACGGGCGCCGCCGCCTCCCCGTCCTGCTGCTCTGACATCACTTCCTTCCACACCCTGCGCAGAGGAAAAACACATCAAAACAAAGGCCTAGCAGGTTTTTTTAATTTTATTACAGATTTTTTAACTGAATGTGATCATTTCGCCCAAAAACTTTAAAAATAACATAATGCAGAATTTACCAAGATTTCATCCAATCTGAAACTGAAAAATAGTTTTGAAACTGAAAACATAAATGTGACCCATCATATCG
>NW_013956470.1:2996-3372 GCF_001266775.1 Austrofundulus limnaeus
CCTAAATCACTCGTACGCACAACTTAAGAACAAATCTGTGCGTACGAACGGTTCTTGCATGAGGCCCAATATCTGTAAATTTGACAGAATTACAACTATTTTTGTGTTTACTGAGGTTGATTAGGTTGAGGTTTTAAATGTTGATCAGTTGAAGACACACATCCAGTGGTTCATGAGATATTTTGCTAACACGCACCGATACGGGCAAAAACATCCCCCCGCCTTTTTAGGGCATAAAAATGATCATGAACACGACAACAACAAAACCCTGTTAAAGTGTAAAATAAGCCAGCAGTTACTGAGAGAACTGTCCTGGAAAATAAACCTGTGAAATAACTGATTATCTACAGAACCAGAACCAGAACCAGAACCAGAA
>NW_013956470.1:4372-5211 GCF_001266775.1 Austrofundulus limnaeus
GTTCGGATTTTCTCTAGGAGATTCTGTCACATTGTGAACAGTCAGTATCTAACCTGCAGCAGATGCTGCCACCATCTGTTTCATGGGGATCTAATCCCATCACTGGAGGGAGACCATGAAGGCAGCCCCCACTTCAGATGACAGATTTGTGATCTTTAAAACTCCCAGTTTTCAGTTTTTTATATTTCTCTGAAAAACATGTCGCAGCAGAAGCAGGTGGATGACCTGTTAGTTCCACTGCGAGGTTCTCAACTGTTTTTGTTCAAATTTGTGAAAAAGCAACTAATCGTTAAAAAACAAACAGTGCGTGTCGTCTTTCAACAAAAACACACGAGAGCTAAACAGTTAGCAGCTACACAAACTGAAGGTGAAACATGGGCCTGCGTCACAAACTGAACTGTAATATATTTTCACATGGAACTGAATTTATGTTAATGTTTATGGTACTAAATTAGTAAACTATATTTTCTTAATATTTAAATTTTTTTCTTGTGACGTTAGTTGTTAAGTGCTATAGAAATTAATATTTTATCTTGAAAACTCACAAAAAGGCAAGAGAAAAAATTAACTTCCCTTAATGTATTGTATTTTCAGTTTCTGTGATAATACTTACTGTACTTACTGTAAACTACAAGTCGTTTGGTTCCATGAAAAAAACCTGCAAAAGACGAGTCTGCGAACAATGAAATGCATTTTTCCAGGGGAGCATTCTGCTGGGCCCCCCTATGACTGCTTCAGTCCACAGCTGCTCATTAACACGGACAGGTGTTCTTCTTTAACTATTTTAATTAAACAACCTGGTTTCTAAATTTAAAAAATAACATCAAATGTATTTAATG
>NW_013956471.1:0-1544 GCF_001266775.1 Austrofundulus limnaeus
CTCCAGGACTCGAGTGGTCCAGGGCTCGAGTGGTCCAGGACTCAAGTGGTCCAGGACTCAAGTGGTCAAGGGCTCGAGTGGTCCAGGACTCGAGTGGTCCAGGACTCGAGTGGTCCAGGGCTCGAGTGGTCCAGGACTCAAGTGGTCAAGGGCTCGAGTGGTCCAGGACTCGAGTGGTCCAGGACTCGAGTTGTCCAGGACTCGAGTGGTCCAGGACTCGAGTGGTCCAGGACTCGAGTGGTCCAGGACTCGAGTGGTCAATGGCTCGAGTGGTCCAGGACTCGAGTGGTCCAGGACTCGAGTGGTCCAGGACTCGAGTGGTCAATGGCTCGAGTGGTCCAGGACTCTAGTGGTCCAGGACACGAGTGGTCCAGGACTCGAGTGGTCAAGGGCTCGAGTGGTCCAGGACTCAAGTGGTCCAGGACTCAAGTGGTCAAGGGCTCGAGTGGTCCAGGACTCGAGTGGTCCAGGACTCGAGTGGTCCAGGACTCGAGTGGTCCAGGACTCGAATGGTCCAGGACTCGAGTGGTCCAGGACTCGAGTGGTCAATGGCTCGAGTGGTCCAGGGCTCGAGTGGTCCAGGACTCGAGTGGTCCAGGACTCGAGTGGTCAATGGCTCGAGTGGTCCAGGACTCGAGTGGTCCAGGACTCGAGTGGTCAATGGCTCGAGTGGTCCAGGACTCGAGTGGTCCAGGACTCTAGTGGTCCAGGACACGAGTGGTCCAGGGCTTGAATGGTCCAGGGCTCGAGTGGTCCAGGACACGAGTGGTCCAGGACTCGAGTGGTCCAGGACTCGAGTGGTCAATGGCTCGAGTGGTCCAGGACTCGAGTGGTCCAGGACTCTAGTGGTCCAGGACACGAGTGGTCCAGGACTCGAGTGGTCCAGGACTCGAGTGGTCAATGGCTCGAGTGGTCCAGGACTCGAATGGTCCAGGGCTCGAGTGGTCCAGGACACGAGTGGTCCAGGACTCGAGTGGTCCAGGACTCGAGTGGTCAATGGCTCGAGTGGTCCAGGACTCGAGTGGTCCAGGACTCTAGTGGTCCAGGACACGAGTGGTCCAGGGCTTGAATTGTCCAGGACTCGAGTGGTCCAGGACTCAAGTGGTCAAGGGCTCGAGTGGTCCAGGGCTCAAGTGGTCAAGGGCTCGAGTGGTCCAGGACTCAAGTGGTCAAGGGCTCGAGTGGTCCAGGACTCAAGTGGTCAAGGGCTCGAGTGGTCCAGGACTCAAGTGGTCCAGGACTCGAGTGGTCCAGGGCTCGAGTGGTCCAGGACTCAAGTGGTCAAGGGCTCGAGTGGTCCAGGACTCGAGTGGTCCAGGACTCGAGTGGTCCAGGGCTCGAGTGGTCCAGGGCTCGAGTGGTCAAGGGCTCGAGTGGTCCAGGACTCAAGTGGTCCAGGACTCGAGTTGTCCAGGACTCGATTGGTCCAGGACTCGAGTGGTCCAGGACACGAGTGGTCCAGGACTCGAGTGGTCAATGGCTCGAGTGGTCCAGGACTCGAGTGGTCCAGGACTCGAGTGGTCCAGGACTCGAGTGGTCCAGGA
>NW_013956471.1:2544-2884 GCF_001266775.1 Austrofundulus limnaeus
GGGCTCGAGTGGTCCAGGACTCAAGTGGTCAAGGGCTCGAGTGGTCCAGGACTCGAGTGGTCCAGGACTCGAGTGGTCCAGGACTCGAGTGGTCCAGGGCTCGAGTGGTCCAGGGCTCGAGTGGTCAAGGGCTCGAGTGGTCCAGGACTCGAGTGGTCCAGGACTCGAGTTGTCCAGGACTCGATTGGTCCAGGACTCGAGTGGTCCAGGACACGAGTGGTCCAGGACTCGAGTGGTCAATGGCTCGAGTGGTCCAGGACTCGAATGGTCCAGGACTCGAGTGGTCCAGGACTCGAGTGGTCAATGGCTCGAGTGGTCAAGGGCTCGAGTGGTCCAGGAC
>NW_013956472.1:0-924 GCF_001266775.1 Austrofundulus limnaeus
GATCACGTCTCAGTCTGACCTCCAGTCAGACACAGTTTAGCTTCATAAGATGCCAAATTGTCTCAAAGTCAAGCCAACAGTTTTGCAGCCCAATGAGACACAACCTGTCTGTGCATCTTTGAGACAACAGATTGGATTTTGCTTTTTAGTGGATGCGTGCTCGCTGGACCTCCGACCCATGCTACGCATTCTACGGCGTCGACGGCTCTGACTGCTCCTTCCTTGTCTACCTGAGCGAGGTGGAGTGGTTCTGTCCCCCGCTGGTCTGGAGGAATCAGACCGCTACGCCGACCCTGAAGCCTCTCCCCAAGAAACAGGTAGCGCTCAGACGCCAGCATAAATTCTGTTAACAGTAACAGAGATGACTGAAAGGAAGGAACAGAGTAAGTGCCATTAAGAGGGAAAACTTTAACCCACTAATCTAAACACACTTCTGAAATCTGTGAAAGGTACAAATAAAAACACAGTCGTAGCCTTTTTATAATCTCGCTGCTAGAAGATGGTTTGTTTTTGTTCAGAGAGAAAAAGGAAACACTTGCTAAGTTAATGTGTTTTCAGTTTAAAAAAAACACTCAACAAATGTCCTTAATAAAAAGACACAGTAGGTAACCTTTAAATGTTGAAATACAGTAGTTGTTATTCTCACAGAAATAACATGAATATAGAAAGATTTTTACAAAATCAGGAAAAAAATTTTTTTACATGATGCGTTAATGTGATAATTCAGATGTTTTTAGGTGGATTTTTTAAGGAAAAAAGGGTAAAAGTGTAAACCAGTAAGTACACTATTTATTAATGACTAATAAACATGTATAAATATCATAAAAGAGACTTATAAATAGTGTCCTGTTTTCCACCTTACAATAATGCTCTCTTTGATAATTGTGGATATATATATATACTTTATATACGTGTGTACTATAT
>NW_013956472.1:1924-2884 GCF_001266775.1 Austrofundulus limnaeus
TCCCCCCGCCAAGACCAATTTCCTAGGGGAAACACTGATTTTATTTTATTTATTTATTTAAATTAGAGTGTCTTCTGTTAATATTAGTTTTCCAAAATGTCTGCTTGCTCCCCGCTGATGGAGGCAGCTTTGCTTGCTGTAATGGAGTGTTTGACAGCGGCGGTTACTGTCCATTAGCTCAGCCCCGCAGACTCGGCCTCCATCGCTCTGAGTGTTGTTTGGAACCAGAAGCGGAGCGATTTGTGTCAAAGAGATGTGTTTCACAGAACATCTCCAACCCAGCTTGTCTCTGTTTATCAGTTTGATGTATGGTTCTGCTGTTAGCATGCTCTGAGCTCTGAGTATTTCACCAGACAACCCATAATCATGTCACACTTTTCTCCTTTTAATTTGTATGGCTTGAGTTAGTCTGAAGTCATCAGTGATATGATGGTCATATTCCATTAGCTGGAGTCTCACTGAAATCTTGTGTTGTTGATAGTCTTTTTTTCTGTCCAAGGTGAAAAAGAAAAGCTTTAATTCCATTGCAAGTTTTTGAGTTTATCAGTTTATATTAAAGCGACAGCATTAATCCCATAAAAGTAACGATGTGGCATGACAGGTTTAGTCAACAGACAGTTTAAATGAATCATTGATTCCTCCTCAGTAAATGAGTTTCTGTTGTGTCTCTGGAATTATTAAAACAGCACACCTTGAAGGAATGCACATCGTTTATCAGACTGCTTGCTAAAGTTCAAACAAAGATCTCCCATGACCTGTCAGTGCTTAGTGCATGTGGTGTAAATGACATCAAATGAGAATTTCATTCAAATTCGTCCCCTAATTCTCAATAAATTTTGTTAAGCGATAAACAAAATTGAGTCTTGAAGAAGTCTTTTTGATAAAAGATGAAAATTTTCCACAAAGACAGGGTTTCCCCTAGGATTTTTTTTAACTGTGGTGGTGTGGTGACCTCTCATG
>NW_013956473.1:0-675 GCF_001266775.1 Austrofundulus limnaeus
TTATGTGTTGTTTGTGTTGTTGTTGTTCTTGTTGTGGTTGTTGTTGTTTTCTCCTGCTCTGACTCATGCTTATGTGTTGTTTGTGTTGTTGTTGTTCTTGTTGTGGTTGTTGTTGTTTTCTCCTGCTCTGACTCATGTTTATGTGTTGTTTGTCTTCTTGTTGTTGTTGTTGTTTTCTCCTGCTCTGACTCATATTTATGTGTTGTTTGTCTTGTTGTTGTTGTTGTTGTTGTTTTCTCCTGCTCTGACTCATGTTTATGTGTTGTTTGTCTTCTTGTTGTTGTTGTTGTTTTCTCCTGCATTGACTCATGTTTATTTGTTGTTTGTCTTGTTGTTGTTGTTGTTGTTTTCCCCTGCTCTGACTCATGTTTATTTGTTGTTTGTCTTGTTGTTGTTGTTGTTGTTGTTTTCTCCTGCTCTGACTCATGTTTATTTGTTGTTTGTCTTGTTGTTGTTGTTGTTTTCCCCTGCTCTGACATGTTTATGTGTTGTTTGTCTTGTTGTTGTTTTCTCCTGCTCTGACTCATGTTTATGTGTTGTTTGTATTGTTGTTGTTTTCTCCTGGTCTGACTCATGCTTATGTGTTGTTTGACTTGTTGTTGTTTTCTCCTGCTCTGACTCATGTTTATGTGTTGTTTGTATTGTTGTTGTTGTTGTTGTTGTTCTCCCCTGCTC
>NW_013956473.1:1675-2285 GCF_001266775.1 Austrofundulus limnaeus
CTGTCCTGAGACCTGCAGAGGACACATCTGTCCTTAGACCTGCAGAGGACACATCTGTCCTCACACCTGCAGAGGACACATCTGTCCTCACACCTGCAGAGGACACATCTGTCCTCACACCTGCAGAGGACACATCTGTCCTCACAGATGACCTTTCAGTGGACAGAAGCTGTGACCTTTATGTCCTGCAGAGACATGAACTCAGTGACATCTGTCCTGAGACCTGCAGAGGACACATCTGTCCTCACACCTGCAGAGGACACATCTTTCCAGAGACCTACAGAGGACACATCTGTCCTCACACCTGCAGAGGACACATCTGTCCTCATCTGACCTTTCAGTGGACAGAAGCTGTGACCTTTATGTCCTGCAGAGACATGAACTCAGTGACATCTGTCCTGAGACCTGCAGAGGACACATCTGTCCTCACACCTGCAGAGGACACATCTTTCCAGAGACCTACAGAGGACACATCTGTCCTCACACCTGCAGAGGACACATCTTTCCTCACACTTGCAGAGGACACATCTGTCCTCACACCTGCAGAGGACACATCTGTCCTCACACCTGCAGAGGACACATCTGTCCTCACACCTGCAGAGGACACATC
>NW_013956473.1:3285-3884 GCF_001266775.1 Austrofundulus limnaeus
CTTGTTGTTGTTGTTGTTTTCTCCTGCTCTGACTCATGTTTATGTGTTGTTTGTCTTGTTGTTGTTGTTGTTTTCTCCTGCTCTGACTCATGTTTATGTGTTGTTTGACTTGTTGTTGTTGTTGTTGTTTTCTCCTGCATTGACTCATGTTTATGTGTTGTTTGTCTTGTTGTTGTTGTTGTTTTCTCCTCCTCTGACTCATGTTTATGTGTTGTTTGACTTGTTGTTGTTGTTGTTTTCTCCTGCTCTGACTCATGTTTATGTGTTGTTTGTCTTGTTGTTGTTTTCTCCTGCATTGACTCATGTTTATGTGTTGTTTGTATTGTTGTTGTTTTCTCCTGCTCTGACTCATGTTTATGTGTTGTTTGTCTTGTTGTTGTTGTTTTCTCCTGCTCTGACTCATGTTCATGTGTTGTTTGTCTTGTTGTTGTTGTTTTCTCCTGCTCTGACTCATGTTCATGTGTTGTTTGTCTTGTTGTTGTTGTTGTTTTCTCCTGCTCTGACTCATGTTTATGTGTTGTTTGTCTTGTTGTTGTTGTTGTTTTCTCCTCCTCTGACTCATGTTTATGTGTTGTTTGTCTTGTTGTTGTTGTTGTTTT
>NW_013956474.1:0-661 GCF_001266775.1 Austrofundulus limnaeus
CTTTAAAAATTCCCAGAATTTTTCATCTCTATAAAAACATGAAATCATTGATTTGAGTAAAATACTGTGTAGATTTGATGAAGGTTCAATCAGAAACTCTTTTTATTAATTACTGTATAAAATTCCTTCTTCCTTGTCGCCTCTCTAACAGCTTTTCAAAGCCAGCAGAAACCCACCGGGCCTGGTTCTGGTGAGGGGAAAGGTTTCAGACAGAGGAGATATTGAATATCCTCCTCGGCACACACGGGTTTCAATAATGAGGAGAGTGTCGGCCACCGTTCGCCCGCCGCCGCGTCATCAAATATTCATCACTGTTGATTAAACAGCCAGCAGCTGCCGATCGGCCCCGTGTCACATTTGTATCCAGCTCTGTCTGCACACACCCAGAGCTGAGACACCGGACTCTGAGACATGGGACTCTGAGACACCGTACGGAGGTCCTCCTCGTGATTCTGCAGCTTACAGACGAATGCATGTGGATGAGGGTCGGTGGCAGAGAGGGGGGAGGATATCAGCTGCACTTTATGAATGCAGCTGCCTTAAGTGGACATTTATGTTTACATCCACTGACCATCAGCTAGAAAGACAGAAAGGTGTGTGAGTGTGAGTCAGTGTGTGTGTGTGTGTGTGTGTGTGTGTGTGTGTGTGTGTGTGTGTGTGT
>NW_013956474.1:1661-2883 GCF_001266775.1 Austrofundulus limnaeus
GATTGAAGCGCGTCCACCACAGACTTTGAATGTAAACCTGATGCTCCTGATGCTGAAATCGCGTTTGTGTGAACGCACCATTAGAAGCTAAAATTCATTTAGTTTTCATTTTAAAACTCTGCTAATTTTTTATAGCTTATAGCTACTTTTACTTAGATTCTTACTAGCCTTTTGCAACATTTCATGAGCCTTTAAATACTTTTAGCTGCTGTTCTGAGACTTTTCGCTCTTAGCCAACGTTCAGCTACTATTAGCGTCTTTTGCTACATTTCACTAGCCTATAGAAGCTAAAATTCAGTTAGTTTTCACTTTAAAACTCTGCTAATTTTTTATAGCTTATAGCTACTTTTACTTAGATTCTTACTAGCCTTTTGCAACATTTCATGAGCCTTTAAATACTTTTAGCTGCTGTTCTGAGACTTTTCGCTCTTAGCCAACGTTCAGCTACTATTAGCGTCTTTTGCTACATTTCACTAGCCTATAGAAGCTAAAATTCAGTTAGTTTTCACTTTAAAACTCTGCTAATTTTTGATAGCTTATAGCTACTTTTACTTTGCTTCTTACTAGCCTTTTGCTACATTTCAAAAGCCTTTTAATACTTTTAGCTGCTGTTGAGACTTTTTGCTCTTAGGCAATGTTCAGCTATTTTAGGTTCTTACTAGCATTTTGCTACTTTTCACTAGCCTTTAGAAGCTAAAATTCAGTTAATTTTCACTTTAAAAACTGCTAATTTTGATAGCTTATACCTACTTTTACTTAGCTTCTTACTAGCCTTTTGCTACATTTCACAAGCCTTTTAATACTTTTAGCTGCTGTTCTGAGACTTTTTGCTCTTACCTATCGTTCAGCTACATTTAGCTTCTTACTAGCCTTTTGCTACTTTTCACTAGCCTTTTGTATTTATAGGTACTGTTCTGAGACTTTTTGCTCTTACCTATCGTTCAGCTACATTTAGCTTCTTACTAGCCTTTTGCTACTTTTCACTAGCCTTTTGTATTTATAGGTACTGTTCTGAGACTTTTAGCTCCAAGCTAAAGTTCAGTTAATTTTAGCTTTTAACTACAGTTTTGCTAGTTTTTAATAGCTTATGGCTATTTTTAGTTTTTAACTAGCCTTTTGCTACTATTCACTAGCATTTTTTTATTTTTAGCTACTCTTCTGAGGCTTTCAGCTCTGAGCTATAGTACATCTAATTTTAGACAGCATATAGCTTCTTCTAACT
>NW_013956475.1:0-772 GCF_001266775.1 Austrofundulus limnaeus
AATTAATGCTGACTTATTGAGTAAAACTTGAAGTAAAAGTATGAGGAGTTTCATCTACAAAAAATATAATCAATATTATTATCAGATATTGTCCAAGTGAATTCCATCCACTATACTGCTGTTCTCTGAATTCACCTGCTTACTGTTCATTTTCCTCACCCGACTCTATCAACTCAGTGTATAATCAGCATCACACAGATGTGTGTGTATCTGCAGAACTGATCAGTGGAGAGTTTTACAGTTTTTACAACTTTGATAATGATTCAAATGCTGAGGAGAAAAAGTAGTTCACAATTTATCAGTGAGGGGGTGTTAAGGGAAATGACCTGGAGATAATAGAAAATGAAAGTGAATTGAATGAAATGAGCTGGTAAGTGGAAAAAAAATTAGACTTTTTAGTCTTGGTAAGTGTCCCTTGTGCTTCTTCAGCAAGTTGCTCATAATTAATGCTGAGCCAGTGCTTGGCAACAATACCTCATCTAAAAGTAGAAGCAAAGATGCACTGTGAAAACAATATTGAATAGTTGGTGCTATAACTCTTCGCCGCCACTTTTCTACAAAAGTAGGGTATGAATAAAACATGAATGTAGG
This sequence comes from Austrofundulus limnaeus, assembly GCF_001266775.1. Lineage (NCBI taxonomy): Eukaryota > Metazoa > Chordata > Actinopteri > Cyprinodontiformes > Rivulidae > Austrofundulus > Austrofundulus limnaeus. The sequence continues at coordinate 592 of NW_013956475.1, forward strand.
ACGGGGAGAGGAGTACTCACAGGAAGGTCAGCGTAAAAGTAGTGTTTCCTGTCAAAAAGTGACTTCTTATTTATGGTACAGTTTAAAGCCAGTCCTGTCATCACAGCTGCTTCCACGCATCGCTTGTTTAAGACCTGGGAACAAATAGGAACAGATCCTGATAATCTGACAAGATTAATAT
>NW_013956475.1:1772-2882 GCF_001266775.1 Austrofundulus limnaeus
CACTAGGGTTGTGCAAAATCATATCGGGTGCAATGAATCATCAGAAAACTTTAATCGATTATTTTTTGCCACTTGCTGGTTAATACGAACGTTAATGCCACCAGGCAGACGGACAGTCCGCTCGATGCTCCTCTCTGCTTCAAATATGACAAACTTTTTTTTATAAAGTTCTGTCATTTATTTATCATAACTCTGGTTGTACTTGGCCTATATCAACACAATTTAAAAACTGATGCATCGCCTGAAGTCTGTACTGCAGCGTGGAACAGATTTTTACGGAGAGCAAATCTTTCCCACTAAAGTGATTTAAACTGGTCATGTGACTAGGACATGCAGGGACTCCAGGGGAGTCATATTAATCATTATCAGCTAAATACCACAATTAATCGTGATTTTTTTTTTGCCAATACCACAAAACCCTATCGACTAAAAAGTTTAAGGCGGACGATAATGTAGTAATAATGTGATGCAACACTCTTTGATAAATCTCTTGGTTTTCATAGCTGTGGCATCATAATTATGGTACTTAGAGGTAAATTTATTCAGGTAGGACACCACTGAAGGCTCAGCTGTGAAATGAACCATTCACAAGTGTTGGCAGTGATGAAGAAGTAGAGTTCACATAAAGTTTTTGATACCGTTTCAAAATGTTAACTGCTTCATTTAGTCCGGGTCCTGTTTGGACTTGATGTGGCTCGTCAAACTGCTCAGAACTAGTAGACTGTTCAAAGAGCTTCATACAACAGGTATTAATCATGAGTAACTCCTTAGCAAGCTTTAATCAGGATTAAAAGTCACAACTATTTGTACCAGACAGGTTTGGTATTATTTATTATAGGTGAGAGGAACACATTGTACTGTGAGTATTCTTTAACATGTGTGTGATTCACTGTTCCCGCTCTGCTGTTTGCATTATTTCTTCCTGTCCCCTTCCTGGCTGAAGCATGGAGTAATGTGGTTCTGAATACCAAGTAACCCTCAGACAGGAAGGAACGAGGGCACTTCACATCCAGCAGAGCTTTTTAACAATTCCTCTAACCAAAGCTTTGGACTCAAAACTTTACCTCATCCTGGGTCCAGAGTCTGGATTTTTATTTATTCTTTTTTTTT
>NW_013956476.1:0-839 GCF_001266775.1 Austrofundulus limnaeus
TGTGTGTGTGTGTGTGTACGCATATTTCTCTAAAGAGAACTCTCTGTGCAACAGATGTGCTGGTGGAACCTGGCTTCTAAAAATAAATAAAGTTTTATTTTTTTTTAGGAGCTCCGGGCCGATCCTCGGTGTCCGCTCTAGATTCAGATACGGGGGTAAAATACGTGCCGATTCTAACATCAGCTTGGAGATTACCGTTTTGTTTGTCAAGGACTGTAGAGGTTGAAGCATTTTTACTTTTTACTTTTTTTTTCAGGCTGTTCATCAACAGGCTTTACCGGTGATCCGACCCTCTTTGACATGTTTTCTATAAAAAGAAACATAGACAAAAAAAATAATTAAAACAATTTGCAACATTTTAAAATATAAATACGTTATAACTCTAAATATAAAACATTTTTTTACTGACCTGTTAAGTTTTAGATTTAGTGATTAGCATTCTGTTTGTCCAGGTCTGTAGAGGTTGAAGCGTTTTTACTTTTTTTCAGGCTGTTCATCAACTGGTTTTACCGGTGATCCGACCCTCTTTGACATGTTTTCTGTAAAAAGAAACAGACAAAAATAATAATTAAAACAATTTGCAACATTTTAAAATATAAATACGTTATAACTCTAAATATAAAACATTTTTTTTACTGACCTGTTAGTTTTTGCGCTACAGAAAAAAAAGGAGAACTCCGCTTCTATTTGCCGAGCAAAGCTGATGAAGCTGCCGATGCTGGAACACATACACACACACAGATAAACTACATTTAAAAATATATTTATAAAATTAAATTAAACTGAATTAAACAAAATAAAAACACATTTACATACCTTTTACGTTTGGCTGATGTTGG
>NW_013956476.1:1839-2598 GCF_001266775.1 Austrofundulus limnaeus
GCCTCTATACTGAAACATGGAGGTAAACACACCTCTATACTGAAACATGGAGGTAAACATGCCTCTATACTGAAACATGGAGGGTAAACACACCTCTATACTGAAACATAAAGGTAAACACGCCTCTATACTGAAACATGGAGGGAAACACACCTCTATACTTAAACATGGAGGTAAACACGCCTCTATACTGAAACATGGAGGTAAACACACCTCTATACTGAAACATGGAGGTAAACACACCTCTATACTGAAACATGGAGGTAAACACGCCTCTATACTGAAACATGGAGGAAAACACGTCTCTATACTGAAACATGGAGGTAAACACACCTCTATACTGAAACATGGAGGTAAACACGTCTCTATACTGAAACATGGAGGGTAAACATGCCTCTATACTGAAACATGGAGGGTAAACACACCTCTATAATGAAACATGGGGGTAAACATGCCTCTATACTGAAACATGGAGGGTAAACACGCCTCTATACTGAAACATGGGGGTAAACACACCTCTATAATGAAACATGGGGGTAAACATGCCTCTATACTGAAACATGGAGGGTAAACACGCCTCTATACTGAAACATGGAGGTAAACACGTCTCTATACTGAAACATGGAGGGAAACACACCTCTATACTGAAACATGGAGGGTAAACACACCTGTATACTGAAACATGGAGGTAAACACGTCTCTATACTGAAACATGGAGGGAAACACACCTCTATACTGAAACATGGAGGGTAAACACAC
>NW_013956476.1:3598-3882 GCF_001266775.1 Austrofundulus limnaeus
CTGCCCTCTTGTGGGGAAAACGCATCAGTGAAGGTTTAACCTGTAACTTGTGTGTTTAAAACAAACTCATCAATGGCCTTCATTAACCAAAACATTTAATATTTCATTTACTGGTTCTGCCGTACAAAGTGCAAACAAAACAAACCGTAGATTGATATAAAACACATAGCGAGAGGTTATTAGTGGACCAAAAGCTGCATTTAAAATGTTAGCTATCAAAAGACATTGTTTAAAAAGAACCTGATGTGGTTTCTCTAGAATAATAACATTAATTGATATAAAGG
>NW_013956477.1:0-936 GCF_001266775.1 Austrofundulus limnaeus
AAAGTATACACTCCTAATGGAAACTATGCATTTCTCATACCAGGTGCCAAAGCTAATCTGCCAAATTTAGAAGATGGAGCAAGTCTTCAGAGAAAATTGCAAGTTTAGTGGAGAGAGATAAAAAGGGAGAAGTTTAGAGAGAGCAGACAGACAGGCAGAAGGTCTGCAGGCAGAGAGTGAGAGCGCAGGTCCAGGACAGACAGCCAGAGTGCTCTTGGCTTTTTTAATAGAAGGCAGATGCAACACATGTAGAGAATCAGCTTCAGCTCGCTGCGGCTTCCCTCTGAAGTCTGAGCTCTCTGAGCACACATTCTGCCCTTGGAAAACTTCTGGGACGTTATCTCCTGCCTGCACAGCACACACCGCTTGCAAATTCTGGAGGAAGAGTTTTGTGTTAGATGAGGGAGGGAAGCAAAAGGTGTGTGTTTGTGTGTGTGCAATGTTTCATATTCACTCTTACTAAATATTGGTATTTGCATTGTGGTAGATTTGTGACGGTTAAAACTTATTATAAAACAAATTCTGATTATTTTTGAGTCAGTAAAAAAGCTTTAACTGTTAAAACATGTTTTAGTTGTTAATTTGGTTGAAGTTCAGGTGTTAGTGTATTATCTGACTCCTAAATGTGTCTGATAATGTCAGAAGAAATGTCCTTTTATCTTTTAACGTGATATGGGGAAAAAGAAGAGATCGAGTCTGTTTTCACGGTGAAGCCCCTCATAACACAGTTTTACTGATGGTGTGGTGTTCATTAGCAGGACTGATAACATTTACTCAAACCTGACTCGTACTGAGAACTGAATGTAAGACTAGTCTCCAACATGTTAAATAAGGCCGGAAACTTTTAAAAATTTGTCTGAAAACTAACAAATACACACACACACGCACGCACGCGCGCGCACGCACACACACACACACACACACACACACACACAC
>NW_013956477.1:1936-2882 GCF_001266775.1 Austrofundulus limnaeus
ACACACACACACACACACACACACACACACACACACACACACACACACACACACACACACACTAAACTATGAAGTGATCTTGATCTTGTTTTTCAGTTTATACACCTTCAGTTGTAGTAATACAGGAGTCTAAGACAAGAACTCAGTTGTACCCATACTATTATTTACATTCTACAGGTGTATCAGTACGTACATGTACACATGCTCTAAAAGCGTCTGTTTTACTTTCTGTATTTGATTTGCATCTCTGTGTGGTTTGATGTTATTATCTGGGTTTTTGTCCTCTGCCAAGTTATTTGGTCATACATCTCTGTTCTGTGTTTTTGGTGCAAAGCTCTATTTAAAATAGTAATGCTGATCTGTTTCTTGTTGTATCAAATAGGAAGGACTTGTAAACAGAACAAGTCACATCCAGGAATCAGAACAGGACTGCATTTGCACACTACTGAATTTCAGCTACACTCACTTTTACAAAAACAATAAAATAGTAAAACTGCTTGATTACCCAAATGTCCTGGTTGTAGAAGTCTTTAATTTACAACAAACAAGGAATACTTTGGATTACTTTGATTGCAACGTCTTACTTCTACTAATAAAAACATTATATGTAATGTTCGGGGGCCACATTAGTCAGAGCCCAATGTCCAAGTTGCATCAGTGATAAAAAATTGCCAAAATTTGTGTGTGATTGTGGCAACCCCTGTAGATGGAAGCAGCCAAATGTTAAAAAAACAATATTTCTTATGTTCTATGTCCTTTATATTAAACCGTTATTATATAGTTGTGTGTATCTGTCAAGGTTTGTTTGCTAGAAATTCACGTTTAAATTTTTTTGCAGATGTCAGAATAAGAAAGAAAATCTGATTCTGAGTTAAAATAAGAGCAGTTCCACAAAATTTATCTATATTTTATGTAGATACGAAATAACTTCTAAGAAGTGCATCTA
>NW_013956478.1:0-720 GCF_001266775.1 Austrofundulus limnaeus
AAGTTTTAAAACTTGGGTAGGTGGACATTTTTTGCTCCACTGAACAGAGTGCACTGACCTGCTGGCTGATGTGCAGTGTTTGTGGAAATACAGTCCTTAGTTATGCTTTTTATTCTGCGACCCCTCCACCCCCCACCCCGCCCTTTATTATTCCCCTCATCCCTGCCTCCTCTCACATGTTTCTCCTCCCTCCCTCCGAGCTTTGCGTTTCCCCTCCTGCCATTTTTGTTTCTTTTTCTTTCCTTTGGTCTACAAAAGAGACAAAGCAGTCCACCAGAGTCCAGTCCTTCACAACCTGAATGACATCCAAACAAAAAAGCCAACAAGGCTTATGACCGGATTACAAGGATCTGTTTTCTTTTAGCACAAATGTCAGGCTAACAAAATGAAAACGCACAGCGGCCTGTTCCAGACATGTTAGTCGTTACACACGACACTTTGTGAAGATGGGTCAGAGGTCGTGAGGCATGCAGACTGGAGAAGATGTTTTTTCTGCCAAAACTGATGGAGTTTTTCAGAGCAGTATTTGAAAAATGAAAACTTTACCTGAAAGATAAAAGTAGCAGCAAACATTATTGTCATCCAACAAATACAATATTTCATCAGTTGTGAACTTGTGGTGTTTTATGATTTGGTAGATTATAGCATCTCACAAGTTATGTAAAATAACTTTGTTAAAAGAAAGAGTCAATATAATCTGAAGGGAATATAGATAAAAAC
>NW_013956478.1:1720-2881 GCF_001266775.1 Austrofundulus limnaeus
TAATTATTGAGAAAGGAGCAGGTTTATACAAGATTTTTCTTCTTCCTTCTCTCTTTTCACTCATGCATTGTATGTGTTAAACGAAAATGTGTTCGTATGTTATAATGACGAAATTGTTGAATTGAGTGAATAAACTTATTGATTGATTGATTGATAAATTTGCTTTAGATTTGGGCTATATAATAAACAATATATTGTTTGCCATTTAGGACAAAACTATTTTTCTTCAGTCTGTTCATTTTCTTCGTAGAACTTTTGCGAATTACCAACCTGCGGATTAACTTCACGAAGCTCAACACCCTGGGAGACGACCTGTTGGACCGTCGCTCAGACGTCCTGCAAAAGTATTATTACGCCATTTACGAACTGGTTGTCCGAGGGAGCTGCTTTTGTTACGGACATGCCTCAGAGTGCGCCCCGGTGCCAGGGGTAAACACCCGGGAGGTTGGCATGGTGAGTTCCTGAATTATTAAACCAGAACATTTTTTTATTGTGTTTGTTGAGCAGGTGATTTATGTATTTACAGGCTGGAGGCAATCAGGTGGAGAATCAAAAAAACAACTTATACCAGCTGGGTTTGAAACAATCTAAGGCGTTGTTGGCCAAAAAGCCTGAACAAAACACGAAACAAGAAAACTACACTCAAAGAACAGATATAATGGATTTAATAAAAAAAACTGTTTCCACTCAATTGAACTGAGTAAACGTAACAACACATTTAATTTACTTAGACTTTAAGTCAACTTGAAGTTCAAGGGTATAACTTTAGGTCCACCACTGGAGGGGGTTCTGCTCTCTGCCTTTTCATTTATTTATTTATTTATTGAATCAGTTACTTTTGTAAAACAATTCAGGATATTTTGGGGTTAAAATGCATTATAATACTTTTACTGTGATTTACTGAACTTGCCTGTTTTCTTTGTATTTACTCTGCATCTTTTCTGTTCCACATAAGTTCAAGAATTAAGTAAATGCTTCCTATTTTTACTACATTTTTTCCAATAGTAACAAATACTGTAATTTTACATTTTTAGGACGATATACCTAAATTTCTTACTTACCTGGTGCTGCGCAGCCGTGTAATTAACCAGTTCATTTCTATTGTGTTAGAGCAAATTATGTCTTTTATTTTATTTTGGGGTTGGGGGGGGTGTATTGACT
>NW_013956479.1:0-550 GCF_001266775.1 Austrofundulus limnaeus
GGGGGGGGGGGGGGGGGGGGGTGGATGGACTCCGGCCAGGGGCGGTCCGAGCGCCTCTGCAGCGCCGTGATAGCTCGGGTCAGCGGGGGCCACGTTTCCAGCGGGAGAAGCTGGGCCCAAGTAGGCGAACAAAAACCCACAAAGCTCACCAGGCCAGTGGGATCATTAGTATTAAGGTTTGTTTAACTAATTTGCAAGCTGGGCAGCCAGAGGGAGGCTTCTATAGGCGACATATCATATATGATGTATCCGTCACTCCGCGTCAGGAGAGAGGGGGGAAAGCTGTTTGCAGAATGTGGCTGAAGCGCAGCGAAAATGGTGTTTAGACGGTGGCGCGCAGTAAAAGAAAAGTCGCTCTGGTTCTCTTCAGCGTGACTTCAAGGCTCTGCGGACAATGCGCTGTTATTTTCAAGGAAGTTTGCTCCCCGGGGTTCAGGGTACAGGACGAGGACAGGGCAGCGCGCTGAAGTTCAAGAACAGTGCAAACAGCACATGCCAACAGGACAGAGGCGCAGAGCGCTGAGCTGCCGCGGGAGCAGCGTGGTGGTGG
>NW_013956479.1:1550-2132 GCF_001266775.1 Austrofundulus limnaeus
ACACACACACACACACACACACACACACTCATACAGTTCCACCTGCTCAGTCCGTTTCATGGCCCACGTGTGTTCAGGTGGATCTTGGATCAGTGAGATCCACATGCCGGTCCTCCTCAGACCGTTTGATTCTTTCACAGCCATTCAAGGCAATGTGTTGAGGCAACAGGAGTGGAGAGACGTGACCAGTAACATAATGGGCCCTGTCACACAGCCCTGCGGAACGCCCTGACCATTCCTGGTGACAGTCCTGATGCCATCACTGCCTTTATGGGCCTCATTGAAGCCACAAACAAACATGGCTGCACTCCCCGAAAAGGGGAACAAAAAGTCCTCCCTCTGATGGATCTCTGTTGGCTCAGAGGGCATCATGTTGACTGATTAATTACAAAATCACGAGCTTTTAACAGCAAATTGAAATAAAGAAAAAAATAAGGCGAGGAGCCATCATCAATTTATATATTTACTAAACATTTCTAATAAAACACGCCTGCTGTAAAAATTAAAACACGGATATTAGATAAAGAATCTGTAAAAATTATTTCAAGGTGACCAAATATCCAGAATCAACATCATGAATTC
>NW_013956479.1:3132-3881 GCF_001266775.1 Austrofundulus limnaeus
GAATTACGCACAGTTCTGTCAGACTCAAACACTCATATTAAAATAAAACATAATGTTTTCAGAATCATTAGTCAAACAAGTTTTGTTTTGTATTTTTTTTAAATGCATGCAAAAAGCAGGCCGGGCGCTGCTGCCTTACTTACTCTGTGCTGAGCTGAGCTGAGTCTCCGCGCTTTAATTACAAAGCCTAATCTCCAACCCGGGATAGTGTCAAAAACTTGCGACTATTTCTCAGAGATTCCCTTTAACAAGTGGAAACTTAGTGTCCTCCTGCACCATTTTATACATGATGAGCCGGCAGTAATGGGATTATTAAACAAAAACGTTTCAGGCGCTGGCGTTAACCTTTTTTAATGCCTAATTAGGTTTTGCAAAGAAATAATTAGATTCTACAGTGCTTACACTGCCTATATTTTCAAATGCGGCGAACACAGCAGCCTGCGACAGTCGGGCCGATATTCTGCGGATGTGTGCGCCGCAGATGCACTCAGATGCAAGATTTTAAACATGTTGGGACCAAAATAAGGTACACTTAAAGCTAAAATAATTTTCCTGCCCAGGCTATAGGCCAGCCTGAAGGATTTCGTCATTGTCCGGTCGAGCGCGCCCCCTGGTGGTTGAATGGTTTAAATAGAGAAATGCAGCAGCACATGAGAGCAAAAGAAGTGATTATATATCTGTATTAAATGTAAGTTTTTTTTTTTTTACTTCTGATTATAGATGCTGAATATTTATCCAAGCATTTGGAG
>NW_013956480.1:0-566 GCF_001266775.1 Austrofundulus limnaeus
CATTATAAGAACACCATTTCCTCTGCCAAATCACAGATATTATCAAAAAAAGGTGATAGGACCACACTTTTCTCTTTAGCAAACAAATCACTACGCCCACCAGACCCCACTTTAATTTCTACTCAGTCAATACCTGCAACTCCATTATGCCATTTTTCAGTAATGAGACCAACAGTATCCACCAGAATCTACCAACTCAGAACATCAAAACTATCCACCAGTCAACATGATCCCCTTCCAACTACACTCGTGAAAGCATCTGTTCTCTCACTTCTCCCATTAATAACAGAAAACATTCATTAATCTCTCACCTGTGGAATTGTCCCACCATCTCTTAAAACAGCAGCAATAACCCCATCCTTAAAAAAAACAGTATCAGACCCCTGTGATTTCAATAACACCCGATCCATTTCTCATTTGCCATTTCTCTCAAAAATTCATGAAAGAACAATTGCATCCCAGGTCCATGTCCACCTCTCTGAAAATAATCTGTATGAAAAGTATAAATCAGAGCCTCCCATTCAACCCCTCTCTGTTCTGGTGTTCCGCAAGGTTCTGTCCTCGGC
>NW_013956480.1:1438-2359 GCF_001266775.1 Austrofundulus limnaeus
GTTAATCAAAAATGTTTTTTTTTTTTTTGCTGACAAATTACCAACGAACTGAACCACAAGGAGTGGTAAAACCAGATGTTCAGGGTTTTGTTAAATTAGACTCCATGAGAATGAACCCAGATTCAAGTCGACACGAGGAACTTGCAAAAACAAAAGTATTTATTAAAACAAGCAAAAAAAAGCCGACAGGGCGGCAAAACTTTCAAAACCTTGATGATAACAGCAGAGAGAAAACCAGGAGTGACTGAGACGATTGGCATGAACCAGTGTAATGATCCATCAAGGAATCAACTGAAAAACCCAAACCTGATCACAAACACCTGGTGAGGGAACAAACTGGAACAGGCCACAGTGGGCGTGGCCAGCTGACTGAGAAAAAACATGGGCTGAATGAAAGATTACACAGGAAACAATAAATCTGTCCAAATCTGAATTAAAGCCCTGAAACACAAGGAGTGGTAAGGTAAACACTGAACGCATTCCAAACAACCTAATTTAAAAAAAGAGCACAAAACAGATATGACAGGTTTCCTCACTTTCACCCAAGAACACACAGTTTTCAAATTTAAATATATTTTTAAGGAATTCTACAGCTGGATAAAAATTATGTATATTTTAAAATGGGTTTCATGTAGACCTAATGAGAAACTGTCCATTTAATAAATTTGAAAGCTGCTTTTTTTCCCCTAATGAATGAGAACAGGGACTTTGTTCCTCTGATAATCCTGAAACACCCTGGACTTAAACGTGCTTATTAACTCATTGTTAATTTTTTCTTGTATTTTAAGCTCACCAAGGGTTAAGTTAGGCAAACATTGTTCAGTACTGTAGTATTTCCTAACATTGTATAGGTCCTCTGGACGGGTTCTTCTTTACTGAAACGTTTCGTCTCTCTTCCAAGAGACTTCTTCAGTCTGAGAG
>NW_013956480.1:3359-3750 GCF_001266775.1 Austrofundulus limnaeus
TACGCCGATGACACCCAGCTCTATCTGTCCACCACCCCTGCTGCCACCCTCCCCCACCTCTCTGTCTGACTCCCTCTTTGATATCAGGTCCAGGTTCACAAGAAACGTCCTCAAACAAAATAGCAACAAAATGGAATTTATTCTCATTGGAACTAAATCAACCTTTGCAAAAACCAAAAGCAGTCAGTCAAAATGAGTTTCTCCAATGAGTGGCTGGACTTTCTCTTTAGGGTTGTGGTACAGACATCTGGTAAGGATGACTCCTGGACGCCTCTCTAGGGAGGTGCTTCAGGCATGTTCGACTGGGAGGAGACCCCATGAGGACCTAGGACACACTGGAGAGACTACATCTTTCATCTGGCCTGGGAATGCTTTAGAATCCTCCCAGAAG
>NW_013956481.1:0-1465 GCF_001266775.1 Austrofundulus limnaeus
ATAATACTATGACTTCATTCTCATAATACTATGACTTTAATCTCATAATACTATGACTTTATTCTCATAATACTATGACTTTAATCTCATAATATTACAACTTTATTCTCATAATACTGACTTTATTCTCATAATACTATGACTTTATTCTCATAATACTGACTTTATTCTCATAATACTATGACTTTATTCTCATAATACTGACTTTATTCTCATAATATGAATTTAATCTCATATTACTATGACTTTATTCTCATAATACTATGACTTTAATCTCATAATACTATGACTTTATTCACATAATACTATGACTTTAATCTCATAATACTATGAATTTATTCTCATAATACTATGACTTTAATCTCATAATACTATGACTTTATTCTCATAATACTATGACTTTAATCTCATAATACTATGACTTTATTCTCATAATACTATGACTTTGATCTCATAATACTATGACTTTATTCTCATTATACTATGACTTTAATCTCATAATACTGTGACTTTATTCTCATAATGCTGACTTTAATCTCATAATATTATGACTTTATTCTCATAATATTAACTTTATTCTCATAATACTATGACTTTATTCTCATAATACTGACTTTATACTCATAATATGACTTTAATCTCATATTACTATGACTTTATTCTCATTATGACTTTAATCTCATAATATTACAACTTTTTCTCATAATACTGACTTTATTCTCATAATACTGAATTTGTTTTCATATTATGAATTTATTCTCATAATATGACTTTATTCTCATATTACTATGACTTTATTCTCATAATACTATGATTTTAATCACATAATATTACGACTTTATTCTCATAATACTATGACTTTATTCTCATATTACTATGACTTTCATCACATAATATTACGACTTTATTCTCATAATACTATGACTTTATTCTCATATTACTATGACTTTCATCACATAATATTACGACTTTATTCTCATAATACTATGACTTTATTCTCATAATGATTTTAATCTCATAATACTATGACTTTATTCTCATACTATGACTTTATTCTCATAATACAATGACTTTATTCTCATGACTTTAATCTCATAATACTATGACTTTATTCTAATACCATGACTTTAATCTCATAATACTACGACTTTATTCTCATAATAATATGACTTTATTCTCATAATACAATGACTTTATTCTCATGACTTTAATCTCATAATTCAATGACTTTATTCTCATACTATGACTTTAATCTCATAATACAATGGGCCTCATGCTCATAATACTATGACTTTATTCTCATATTACTATGACTTTCATCACATAATATTACGACTTTATTCTCATAATACTATGACTTTATTCTCATAAAACTATGATTTTATTCTCACAATACTATGACTTTATTCTCATAATACTGACTTTATTCTCATAATATGACTTTATTCTCATAATATGACTTTAT
>NW_013956481.1:2465-2876 GCF_001266775.1 Austrofundulus limnaeus
AAACATTGGTGAATGTCACAAATTCTCCTAAAACAGTCGTACGCACAATTTAAGAACGAATCTGTGCGTACCAACGGTTCTTGCATGAGGCCCATTGACTTTATTCTCATGACTTTAATCTCATAATACTATGACTTTATTCTCATGACTTTAATCTCATAATATTACGACTTTTTTCTCATAATACTATGACTTTATTTTCATACGACTTTAATGTTGTAATATTATGACTTTATTGTAGTAATAAAAAACCTCATTGTGTGGCCCTAATACTCCGTCATAGATACTGTATGTCACTGAGGCAGGAGGCTGCTTCTTTACAGTTTAAAGCTGCTGTATGTAGTTTTTTGGAAACCCAAAAACAGAGAAAATTTTTGAACAGAAACAACCTTGTAGTCCCTCCCCCTGCTC
>NW_013956482.1:0-457 GCF_001266775.1 Austrofundulus limnaeus
AAAAAAAAACTATTCTTCAGACATCTGAGATTTAAGTTAGAATTCTTTTTTTTTTTCAGTGGCCCTAAATCTTTTTTCATCCAAATCCATCCACTGGTCCATAAGATATTTTGATAAAGGTACAGACAAAAACATCATTACTCTGCCTTTAACAGTGGGCATTAAAAATCCTAACAACTGATTTAAACCATTTTCTGAAACCGTCTACAACATGAGGAAAATGTACACTGAAATGCTTACAGCACATAATATATTTATGCCCTGCCAAATCCGTAAGTATTTCCTAATGCAAAGTTAAACTTCTCTTTGAACACCTGGTATGATGTATGTAGTGGTAGTTTGATGCAGTTAATACAAGTGTTGGCCATTGGAAACACCGACGAGAAGTCATCATCATCATGGATAAACTGGACAGAAGGAGTTGGGGAAAACCCAATTGGTGGCACCTCAGATGCTC
>NW_013956482.1:2842-3260 GCF_001266775.1 Austrofundulus limnaeus
GGTTGTAATGTGACAAAATATGGAAAAGTTCAAGGGGTATGAATACTTTTGCAAACCACTGTATATGTATATTTATCAATTTATAAGATTGATGCATGCAACTCATAGCCATTTGGTTAACCTGTCTATAAACACCTATAATAATACCTGTGGAAAGGACCTTGAACTCTGTGGATAACCTGAAACATGACAATGTCATGTACCAGCAGATCTCTGTCTGTTATTGACTGCATACGCCTTAGACATCCAGCATTGGCCAAGTAGTCAAGCAGAGGTGCCTCTGACTTTTCAAGGTCCTCAAGGGTAGTACTTTCAGATACCTAGCATCATGAGAAGCAGCAAATGTTTGTTAGTAAGTCAATCACATAGTTTACTACAGTTATTGTTTTGTATTATAAAGTATAGCTCTGGAAAAAAT
>NW_013956482.1:5153-5616 GCF_001266775.1 Austrofundulus limnaeus
TGTATGTGTAGGCCGGTGAGTGTATGTGTAATGAGCATAGATGCACAGAAATAGAACATGTATTTACTGATAGTGCTGAGGCTGTTAAGATACAATTTACCAGGAGTAAAGAACCTGACACACAAGACAATTTATGAAACATTTTTACATCTAAATTGTTAATAAAAGTTGTATATTTGATCCATTTGTTAGAATTACAGTATGTACATGCCTAAAAGAGGCTTCCAGATTATTTTTTCAACTCTATCTTCACCGTAGATGTCTTTAAAATTTTCACAAGCTGGCCTAAGTTGTCAAAAACGTCATAGTGTGACAGGGTCTTAAACCTATGGACTTACTAGATGAGATGATTGCTCAGATTTTTGCAGCTCAGCGGCATTGGCAAGTAACCTTTATTCAGGACATTTTTTTAATGCATTTGAAATGTTTAAAGATAACTGACCTTTTTGACTTTTTCTAGAAG
>NW_013956482.1:6616-7153 GCF_001266775.1 Austrofundulus limnaeus
ACAGGAGGAACTGCTCCACTTTCCTAAACTTAGGGAACAGACAAAAGGAATGGGAGATCATCAACATCATGTTGAATTTGTGGAGAAGTTGATTGAGAATTTTAAAACATGCTTTGATGACTTTATGTTAGGAAAACAAGTCCTCTTGTGTATTGACAATCCATTTCTTGTAAGAAATGTGAAGGAGTTCTCTGCAGAAGCACAGCAAATCTTCCCATGGGCCACAGCTGCTTCACTGCAAGGTGAGCTAATTGATCTCCAAGGAAATATTGCACTCAAAGAGACTCAGTGTGACGTCATCACCTTCTGGACAAAGATGGTAACTGCAACCAACTTCCCTCTGCTGCACAAAGTGGCTCTCCACATTCTTACAATGTTTGGCTCTACCTATAGCTGTGAATCTGCCTTCTCAGCAATGAACTTGGTCAAGAACCAGTACCGCAGTCGACTGACAAATGAACACTTGCATCAGTGTCTTCGCCTGGCCATCACCCCATTTGTGCCAGAATTCAAACTCTTGGTAACAGACACAACATG
>NW_013956483.1:0-756 GCF_001266775.1 Austrofundulus limnaeus
TTTTTATATAGGTATTATAGTAGGCACTTGGACATCCTCTGTAAAAACGGTGACCACAGCGCAGCTTGATGACATCATTATTTTTCCAAGTCAACAATTCCAAACATTATCAAAATGCGTGTCAGAGTATCTAACTTTGCTAGATAGAAACTTACCCTGAAACGTTTCCACTTTGTTACCATAGACCTGTCAGACGTTCTGGAATTTGTTTGGAAAAAATCTGTTCTAAATTCAAAATGTGCTCGGTTTCCAAAGTTATCTGTGGGTTTCACAGGCTGAATTTACTACCTTTATAACTTTCTAGGTCAGTACATAGGTTTACTTGGTGTAGATAATTTAATAAATATTATTTTGGCCAAGTTTTGTGTCGATCTGTGCTTCCGCACGGCCATTTTGGTTCCCCACCAGTGTTGACGTCGAACTGAGAAAAAAAAGAGGCTGTCAACCGCCCCCTCCTCGACGTACGGAGGGGCCAAGATGGAGGAGAGGAGGTAGACTCGTTTGCAGAGCTTTCTGCTATAGACTTTTCAGAAAAACGGCATGTTTAATGACTTTTATACTGCATAGAAATGTCAACTAGGCCATTGACGAAGAGAAAAAGTGACAATCCTCCCCTCTTACGCCTACAAAATCTAACAACACTAAAAAAGGCAAAATGCATCAAGAAATGGCGGACAACATCATAAAAGATCTAAAGCTAGCTATCGGCAAACAAGGTTCTTCATTCGAAAGGTCCGTCGATGAACTCAAAAGGTC
>NW_013956483.1:3089-3454 GCF_001266775.1 Austrofundulus limnaeus
GCTTAAGAGACACTACTAAACGTAAGGCAATTGTTCTTTATACAAAAAACTTTGACTCCGACTTTTGCTTGGTTCAGGAATCACATTCTACTAATGAATACTACAATTTCTGGAAATCCCAATGGAGCGAGGACNATCTGTGGGTTTCACGGGCAGAATTTACTACCTTTATAACTTTCTAGGTGAGTAAATAGGTTTACTTGGTGTAGATAATTTAATAAATATCATTTTGGCCAAGTTTTGTGTCGATCTGTGCTTCCGCACGGCCATTTTGGATCCCTGCCAGTGTTGAGAGGTACACTTCGCTGCAGCATGCAGAACGGGGCGGTGACAGACCTTTCCGTCAGTCCCATACCTTATATGGA
>NW_013956483.1:4454-5205 GCF_001266775.1 Austrofundulus limnaeus
ACTCAGTTATTTTGGAAAGATACTTTTTTTATTTATGAATTATAAGTTAGATATGGACCTACCATTTAATTCAAAAAAATATATTATTTGGGTTTTGTTGTACAAAGACTCCAAGTAAGAAAGTTTTTGTTGTAAACTTAATTGTATTAGTGACTAAATTTCATATCCACAGTTGTAAATTTTCTAAACTAAACTCCAAATTTACAGTTTTTTATGCATATTCATCCTATTAAATTGCCACCTTAAAATACTGCACCAATATGAATTTCAATTGTAACCTGCCCATGTTTTTATTTTTTTAATATTCTACATGTTTCACATTTTAATGCCTATCTTAAGCCTTGACATGTTTTTTCTTTGTGCTGTTGCATGTATTTGTTATAAACACTTGTTATAAATAAAGATTAAAAAAAATCCCCCCACCCCCGCTCGGAGAATAGTATATTTTTAAAGAAATATGCTTGTTTTGCGGTCCAAAAATGACGTAGATCAGTTAATAGATATATTAAATGTTGTTTATGGAGAGTTTTAAATATTGCTTTCTGAACAACTTACGTTTTTTAAATGAGAATATTAAAGTAACTTTGGGCGGGACTCTAGAAACTTCTTATCTACAGAGCACCATCTGAAAACATGAACTAAAATCTAAGTTTATTTCGACAAAAAATGTCTGCAGCAGTTTTCCTCAGATTAAAACTACCTTAAAATTAGTTTAAATATCGTAACATTTGAGATGTATTTACAGATTTCT
>NW_013956484.1:0-1318 GCF_001266775.1 Austrofundulus limnaeus
ATCTGTCTGTCTGACTGTTTATCTGTCTGACTTTTTATCTAACTTTCTGTCTGACTGTTGATCAGTCTGACTGTATGACTGTTTATCTGTCTGTCTGTATGACTGTTTATCTGACGGACTGTCTAACTGACTGTTTATCTGACTGACTGTCTGACTGTTTATCTGTCTGACTGTCTGTCTGTCTGTCTGTCTGTATGACTGTTTATCTGTCTGTCTGTCTGTCTGAATGTTTATCTGTATGACTGTTTATCTGTCTGACTGTTTATCTGACTGTCTGTCTGTCTGACTGTTTATCTGACTGTCTGTCTATCTGTCTGACTGTATGACTGTTTGTCTGACTGTCTGTCTTACTGCTTATCTGACTGTCTGACTGAATGTTTATCTGTCTGACTGTCTGACTGTTTATCTGTCTGTCTGACTGTTTATCTGTCTGACTTTTTATCTAACTTTCTGTCTGACTGTTGATCAGTCTGACTGTATGACTGTTTATCTGTCTGTCTGACTGTTTATCTGTCTGACTGTATGACTGTTTATCTGTCTGTCTGTCTGACTGTTTATCTGACTGTCTGTCTATCTGTCTGACTGTATGACTGTTTGTCTGACTGTCTGTCTTACTGCTTATCTGACTGTCTGACTGAATGTTTATCTGTCTGACTGTCTGACTGTTTATCTGTCTGTCTGACTATATATCTAGACAGAAAGTTAGATAAAAAGTCAGACAGATAAACAGTCAGACAGATAAACAGTCAGACAGAAAGATAAACAGTCAGACAGACAGATAAACAGTCAGACAGATAAACAGTCAGTCACACAGTCAGTCAGATAAACAGTCAGACAGACAGATAAACAGTCAGACAGTCAGACAGATAAACAATCAGTAAGTCAGATAAACAGTCAGAAAGACAGACAGATGAACAGTCAGACAGACAAACAGTAAGTCAGATAAACAGTCAGAAAAACAGTCAGTCAGGTAAGCAGTCAGACAGACAGACAGACAAACAGTCAGATAAACAGTCAGACAGACAGTGAGATAAACAGTCAGACAGATAAACATTCAGACAGACAGAAAGACAGACAAACAGTCAGACAGACAGATAAACAGTCATACAGTCAGACATATAAGCAGTCAGACAGAAAGTTAGATAAAAAGTCAGACAGATAAACATTTGGACAGATAAACAGTCAGTCAGTTAGACAGACAGACAGATAGTCAGACACACACAGATAGTCAGACAGTCAGAGATAAACAGTCAGACAATCAGTTAGACGGACAGACAGATAAACAGTCAGACAGACAGGCAGATAAACAGTCAGACAG
>NW_013956484.1:3731-4310 GCF_001266775.1 Austrofundulus limnaeus
CAATCAGACAGACAGATAAACAGTCAGACAGTCAGTCAGATAAGCAGACAGAGAGACAGACAGACGGACGTACGGATGGACAGACAGACAGACAGACAGACAAACAGTCATACAGTCAGACAGATAGACAGTCAGATAAACAGTCAGACAGACTGTCAGATAAACAGTCAAACAGATAAACAGTCAGACAGATAAACAGTCAGACAGATAAACAGTCAGACAGACAGTTGGATAAACAGTCAGACAGATATACTGTCAGACAGACAGTTAAACAGTCAGTTAGACAGTCAGTCAGATATACAGACAGACAGACAGAAAGACAGACAAACAGTCAGACAGACAGTTAGATAAACAGTCAGACAGATATACTGTCAGACAGACAGTTAAACAGTCAGTTAGACAGTCAGTCAGATATACAGACAGACAGACAGACAGACAGACAGACAGACAGACAGACAAACAGTCATACAGTCAGACAGATAGACAGTCAGATAAACAGTCAGACAGACAGTCAGATAAACAGTCAAACAGATAAACAGTCAGACAGATAAACAGTCAGACAGATAAACAGTCAGACAG
>NW_013956484.1:8998-9254 GCF_001266775.1 Austrofundulus limnaeus
CAGTGGGTCGGTTTGGACATGTCCAGAGGATGGACAGTGGGCATATTGTTTTGGACATGTCCAGAGGAGGGACAGTGGGTCGGTTTGGACATGTCCAGAGGATGGACAGTGGGCATATTGTTTTGGACATGTCCAGAGGAGGGACAGTGGGCATATTGGTTCGGACATGTCCAGAGGAGGGACAGTGGGCATATTGGTTTGGACATGTCCAGAGGAGGGACAGTGGGTTGGTTTGGACATGTCCAGAGGAGGGACA
>NW_013956484.1:11756-12112 GCF_001266775.1 Austrofundulus limnaeus
TGGTTTGGACATGTCCAGAGGAGGGACAGTGGGTTGTTTGGACATGTCCAGAGGAGGGACAGTGGGTTGGTTTGGACATGTCCAGAGGAGGGATAGTGGGTTGTTTGGACATGTCCAGAGGAGGGACAGTGTTGTATATTGGTTTGGACATGTCCAGAGGAGGGACAGTGGTTAAACTGGTTTGGACATGTCCAGAGGAAAGACAGTGGGATATTGGTTTGGACATGTCCAGAAGAGGGACAAAAGGTATATTGTTTTGGACATGTCCAGAGGAGGGACAGTGGGTTGTTTGGACATGTCCAGAGGAGGGACAGTGGGTTGTTTGGACATGTCCAGAGGAGGGACAGTGGGTTGGT
>NW_013956484.1:13112-13792 GCF_001266775.1 Austrofundulus limnaeus
GGTTTGGACATGTCCAGAGGAGGGACAGTGGGTTGTTTGGACATGTCCAGAGGAGGGACAGTGGGTTGTTTGGACATGTCCAGAGGAGGGACAGTGGGTTGGTTTGGACATGTCCAGAGGAGGGACAGTGGGTTGTTTGGACATGTCCAGAGGAGGGACAGTGTTGTATATTGGTTTGGACATGTCCAAAGGAGGGACAGTGGTTAAACTGGTTTGGACATGTCCAGAGGAAAGACAGTGGGTATATTGGTTTGGACATGTCCAGAAGAGGGACAGTAGGTATGTTGGTTTGGAGGTGTCCAGAGGAGGGACGTTGGGTAAATTGGTTTGGACATGTCCAGAGGAGGGACAGTGGGTTGGTTTGGAAATGTCCAAAGGAGGGACAGTGGGTTGTTTGGACATGTCCAGAGGAGGGACGTTGGGTAAATTGGTTTGGACATGTCCAGAGGAGGGACAGTGGTTGTTTGGACATGTGCAGAGGAGGGACAGTGGGTTGGTTTGGACATGTCCAGAGGAGGGACAGTGGGTTGTTTGGACATGTCCAGAGGAGGGACGTTGGGTATATTGGTTTGGACATGTCCAAAGGAGGGACAGTGGGTTGTTTGGACATGTGCAGAGGAGGGACAGTGGGTTGGTTTGGACATGTCCAGAGGAGGGACAGTGGGCATATTGGTTCGGAC
>NW_013956485.1:0-1870 GCF_001266775.1 Austrofundulus limnaeus
GAGCCGAGGCGAGCACGTCCTCCTCAACAAGCCGCCATTACCGAGTCCCACAGCACGTTTCTTAAGTATAAATAGTGAACTTATTGAACTTTTGTAGTTTTTACCCCAAATTTCTATGCAATATGTTAAATATGGAAAAACCAAAGAACAGTATAATAAATATAGTGCATTATATTCTAAAAAATATTTAGCTTTGTTGTATGAATACAATGATTGTGTTACATCTTTGCACAAATCATTTCTCAGCTTCTCACAGTTATATTCTACTTTGAAGAACTTGTGAATAATTTGAATTATCATCTTTAAAAGGGACATTTTATTCAACATCCACATCAATTGTAGCCAAGAGTTATAAAGTCTCCTACGGTTTGTGTGTAGTTACAGCACATTTCCACTGCGTGGGAGTGTTGTTACGTGTCAAGAGGGTTACGTGGTACGTGTTGACGTCACAAGGACAGAAACCTGACGTGGACTGTCGTAAACAGCGTTAAAATGTTTTGAACGGTGGTGTTAGCTTAAAAACTAACATCTTAGTTTAGTTTTTGTTTTGTTTAGTGACAATGCCTCTATACTTGATGGAGACTAAAGGTTTACAATGAAACTCCGCGTGCAGAATGACAGGTGAGCCGGAGCTTATTTATTTATTGATTTATTGATTGATCTATCGGCCGCTGTGTGCTAACAGCTGCTAACAGCTGCTAACAGCTAACCGTGTCACTCAGTTACTCCTGGTTTTATGACTTGTTTAACTGGCATTGAGAAAAGCACGACCAGTTTGGTTTCACTTTGTTAGTTTGCTTCAGTTTTTGTTCGCTGGTTTTGTGAGGAAAAAATAAACTTGAAAACAGTCATTTCGGACCCAGCGAGCCGAGTTGTTCAAACCTGAGATATTATTGAAGCAAAGCGATGAGAGGTAAACTAGGAGCTGAAGATGAGAGGTAAACTAGGAGCTGAAGATGAGAGGTAAACTAGGAGCTGAAGATGAGAGGTAAACTAGGAGCTGAAGATGAGAGGTAAACTAGGAGCTGATGATGAAGAAGTAAACTAGGAGCTGAAGATGAGAGGTAAACTAGGAGCTGATGATGAGAGGTAAACTAGGAGCTGAAGATGAAGAGGTAAACTAGGAGCTGAAGATGAAGAGGTAAACTAGGAGCTGAAGATGAGAGGGAAACTAGGAGCTGATGATGAGAGGTAAACTAGGAGCTGAAGATGAGAGGTAAACTAGGCTGAAGATGAAGAGGTAAACTAGGAGCTGAAGATGAAGAGGTAAACTAGGAGCTGAAGATGAAGAGGTAAACTAGGAGCTGAAGATGAAGAGGTAAACTAGGAGCTGATGATGAAGAGGGAAACTAGGAGCTGAAGATGAAGAGGTAAACTAGGAGCTGAAGATGAAGAGGTAAACTAGGAGCTGATGATGAAGAGGTAAACTAGGAGCTGAAGATTGAAGAGGTAAACTAGGAGCTGAAGATGAAGAGTTAAACTAGGAGCTGATGATGAAGAGGGAAACTAGGAGCTGATGATGAGAGGTAAACTAGGAGCTGAAGATGAGAGGTAAACTAGGAGCTGATGATGAAGAGGGAAACTAGGAGCTGAAGATGAAGAGGGAAACTAGGAGCTGAAGATGAAGAGGTAAACTAGGAGCTGATGATGAAGAGGGAAACTAGGAGCTGAAGATGAAGAGGTAAACTAGGAGCTTAAGATGAAGAGGTAAATTAGGAGCTGATGATGAGAGGTAAACTAGGAGCTGAAGATGAAGAGGTAAACTAGGAGCTGATGATGAAGAGGTAAACTAGGAGCTGATGATGAGAGGTAAACTAGGAGCTGATGATGAAGAGGTAAACTAGGAGCTGAAGATGAGAGGTAAACTAGG
>NW_013956486.1:0-1741 GCF_001266775.1 Austrofundulus limnaeus
CATCACAGACCCTCAGTAGTCTTCATCACAGACCCTCGTCTTCGTCACAGACCCACGTCTTCATCACAGACCCTCGTCTTCATCACAGACCCTCAGTAGTCTTCATCACAGACCCTCGTCTTCGTCACAGACCCACGTCTTCATCACAGACCCTCGTCTTCATCACAGACCCTCAGTAGTCTTCATCACAGACCCTCGTCTTCGTCACAGACCCTCGTCTTCATCACAGACCCTCGTCTTCATCACAGACCCTCAGTAGTCTTCATCACAGACCCTCGTCTTCGTCACAGACCCACGTCTTCATCACAGACCCTCGTCTTCATCACAGACCCTCAGTAGTCTTCATCACAGACCCTCGTCTTCGTCACAGACCCTCGTCTTCGTCACAGACCCTTGTCTTCATCACAGACCCTCGTCTTCGTCACAGACCCTCAGTAGTTTTCATCACAGACCCTCGTCTTCGTCACAGACCCTCGTCTTCGTCACAGACCCTCAGAGACAAAGACACTCAGTGCATCCTAGCCCCTCCCCCCAGTGACCCCAGTCCTCGGCCACAGAGTCCCAGTGTTCAGTTTGTGTGTGGTGGGACAGAGGGGTCTCAGTCTGACTCAGAGATGGCTGCTTCGTCGCCTCCAACCTTCATCATCTTCATGGCGGTGCTCTTCGTCCTGTCAGGTGAGACGTTAGACGCTGTGACCTCACTGATGATGTCACAAACTGTTTGTTTACACAAACTGTTGTTTTGTTAATCTTTTAGCACTCTGGGGTCCAGAGTCTGACTGACGTGTGTTTGTGGTTCTGGTTGGGTTCTGTTAGGTTCTGTAATCTTTGTGCTGCTGTTCTTCATGTTTCTGCCAGAGTCTGACTGACGTGTGTTTGTGGTTCTGGTTGGGTTCTGTTAGGTTCTGTAATCTTTGTGCTGCTGTTCTTCATGTTTCTGCTGCAGGTGGTCCACTGTTGCCCACCTCTTGTTTTAAAGTGAGGGAGGGGGGCGTGGCCTCTCTGTCCTGTCAGTACTCCGTGAAGCGRTTCGGTCTCAGTCGGGTCTGTTGGGGCCGTGGTTGTGGGACCTTCTGGTGCAGCAACATCTTGGTGCAGATGGATGAGAATGGTGTTGTCACTAAGGTCAGCCTTCTTCCTGTCCAGGGGTCAAAGGTCCCGCAGGAGGACCTGTGACCCCTCAGGCCTGAGAAGGTCCTGCAGGAGGACCTTCTCAGGCCTGAGAAGACTTTGTGTCTGCAACAGGACATAAGCAAAACAGGAAGTTGGTTTCAGGTGGAACCATTGGTGATTAGAGTCTGACCTTTGACCTGCAGGTGGATGACCGGTACCGGCTGACGGGGGACATCCTGGACGGACAGATGGACCTGGACATCTTGAACGTGAGGCGGACGGACAGCGGGCCATACTGCTGCAGGGTGGACATCGATGGGATCTTCAACGACAAGAAGATGATCATGAACCTGAGAGTGGTCAGAGGTCAGCTGGAGACAAACCGCTGGTCTGAACGTCTCAGGACAGACAGAGAGAGACAACCCAAACCACCAGATAAAAACGTTTTACTTCGTTTCCTGTTTCACTTCCTGTGCAGTCTTCTGATGTTTTCTCTTCATCTCAGCTCCATCCAACAGTCTGCATCGTACAACTCTGCCCCCAACCATCAGCTCTGTCAGGACCACTGACCGGACCACTGACCGGACCCCTGACCGGACCACTGACTGGACCACAGCAGGTATAATAA